>NC_143255.1:128794634-128953952 GCF_984573655.1 Nuphar pumila | reverse complement strand
CAGTTATACAAAGAGAGAATATGCAAAACAATCCGGTCAGTGTTTCATCTCAGGGTACTCAACCAAGAGATCTTAGTCTTGTTGACAATAGGCAGTTAGTTGCTAATGAAAGAAGTGAAGAAGGCACCTCCGCTATTCCTAATTCTCGAGTTTATTATATGGTCGCTCATATGCATGACAAAATAGTAAATCCCAATCTCAAAGATTTTATTATTCTATCTGTGCCCCTAGAACCCAAGAGTCTCAAGGTTGCTCTTAATCATAAAGGATGGTGTGATGCTATGCATGAGGAGATGCATGCTCTTAATATCAATGACACATGGGATCTTATGCCTAAGAAGCATGACATGCGTATCATCCGCAGTAAATGGGTCCATAAAATCAAATTAAAAAGTGACGGCTCAGTAGAACTATTAAAAGCTCATCTTGTTGCTAAGAACTATCAAAGATCTCAACAACTAAAATGGGGAGCAGGGGCATCATATTCTATTTAGAAATGTTCCCTGTTTATTGGCAACACAAGCATCACTTGCAAAACTCGTGTGGGACTCTATGCAGTATCAGACACAAGAATCCAGATTGGAGGATCTTAGCTACGGTCTTCCGACTAGAAAAATGACCTCCACAGGCTAGGGAATGGCAAAAAGCCAAAACAGATTTAGTCTCCTTTTCTAGAATGCACCTCCTAACCATCTGGTCTAGGCATAGCCTAAATAACTCTGGATCCTCCCAAAAATAATGTCTCACTTGCGCCATAAATCGATCCTTCTCATTTTTGTTCCAATGGATAGGAAACCTTCTAGTTACCAAATAATTAATGATATTTGCGAACCATGGAAGGCGCTTAACATGCAAAATTTGCTCATCGAAAATGAATCATCTATCTGTCCCTGATTAGTGGATGATTCCACTATCAGTCTGGATAGATGATCTACTACAAGGTTCTCACATTCGCCCATCTCGAATCTTGAGATCAAATTCTTGCAGCAGCAGGATCCAACGGATGAGACACAGTTTAGTATCCTTTTTACTTATCAAATATCGCAAGGTGGCATGATCCAACTAAACAACGACATTGGAGCCCAATAAGTATAATCAAAATTTTTCTAATGCAAATACTACAACAATAATTTCTTCTCTATGGTGGTGTAGTTCATTTGAGCATCAGAGAGAATTCTGCTAGCGTAATAAATAATATATGGTTTTCATTCAATCTTCTGGCCTAGAATGACTTCTATCGCATAATTAGACATGTCACACATGATCTTGAAAGGCAATGACCAATCAAGAGATCGCAAGATGGGAGTTGTGGTCAAGGCCTCCTTCAGAGATAGAAATGCCTTCAGACATGCATTGCCAAAATAAAAATGCTAATCTTTTGAGAGCAGGTTACAAAGCAGTCATGAGATTTTCCTGAAATCCTTGATAAACTGTTTGTAAAAACCTGCATGCCCTAAGAATGATCAAAATTATCGCACAAAAGTCAGTGGAGAAAGTTTTGCAATGGCCTCTACTTTTGCTTTATCGACCTCGATCTCCTTCTCAGACACAATGTATCCCAACACAATCCCTTGCCGAACCATAAAATGGTTCTTCTCTCAGCTAAGAACGAGATTTGTCTCCACATATCGCTTGAGCACTTTTGATAACTTTTGGAGACAATCGTCAAATGAAAAGCCATACACTAATAAGTCATCCATAAAGATCTGAAGGACGTCATCCACCATATGAGAGAAAATAGCCATCATGCAACTTTAAAAGGTAAACAAGGCATTACAAAGCCCAAATGACATTCGCCTG
The DNA here is from genome assembly GCF_984573655.1 of Nuphar pumila. Lineage (NCBI taxonomy): Eukaryota > Viridiplantae > Streptophyta > Magnoliopsida > Nymphaeales > Nymphaeaceae > Nuphar > Nuphar pumila. Next base: position 128,952,152 of record NC_143255.1, on the reverse strand, counting down.
AAAGCGAAGGTGCCATATGGACAGGTGAACATAGTTTTTTCCTGGTTCTCAGGGTGAACAACCACTTGATTATATCTTGAATATCCATCTAGGAAAAAAAATATTGTTGGCCTGCGAGCCGCTCTAATATCTAGTCAATGAACGATAACAAGAAATGATCTTTCTGTGTAGCATTGTTCAATTTCTGATAATCGATACATACCCGCCCTCCTGTAGTAGTCATTGTGGGAATGCTTTCTCTTTTATCATTGATGGTCATGGTGAGTCCAGATTTCTTGGGGACAACCTAGGTTGGACTCACCCATTGACTGTCGGAGATGAGATAGATAATCCATGCATCCAAGCATTTTACTATCTCCTTCTTCACTACCTCCTTTATGTGAGGATTCAGCCTCTTTTGCATTTTTCTAGAGGGTTTAGCGCCCTATTCTATGATAATACGATGCATGCAAAAGGAAGAGTCTATCCCCTTGAGATCCACTACAGACCAATCGATCACCTCTTTATGTTTATGCAAGACTTACAGAGGTTCACACTCTTGAGTGCTCGTCAGGTCTGCCAAAATAATCACAAGTAGAGTCCGTTCCTTTCCTAAGAAAGCATATTTGAGCGAGGCTGGTAAAGGCTTCAACTCAAGTTCAAGCAGGCTCTCAATCGAAGGTTTGGCAGGCTTCTCTGCCTCATCCAGGAGGGGATCAAAGTACCAGGTCCACTGCAACTCACCTGACAATCTATCAATCAAACCAATACTATCTTCTCTAAGTGACTCATCCTCCTCCTCCTGAGGCGGATCACTCAACATCCATAACGATTCTGCTTCTACCATGTCCTGAACTAAATCTACCTAGAAGCAAGCATCCTCGCCTGCAGGGCCCATTACTGCATTGAAAATATTCAACTGCATCTTTCTATTATCAAAGGATACATCCATTGCTCATATGCGGTAATTAATGCATGCATTGACAATAGCTAAGAAGGGCCATCCCAAGATGATGGGCGTCTACCTAACCTCATAAACTCCCTCCATATCTAAAATGATAAAGTCTACAGGGAAGTAAAAATCCTCAACCTTGACCAATACATCTTTAAGAATCCCTCGCGGGACCTTGATCGATCTATCTGCCAGTTGTAGGGTCATCAACGTAGGTTTCATTTTCTTTAACCTGAAAGCATTGTAGAAGAAACCCGGTGAGATATTCACACTTGCCCCAAGGTCGAGCAAAGTACACTCGATAGTGATATCAGATGGCTCAAGTGCTGGAGCCCTCCCACTTTCCTGTGGTGTATATGAAGGGATCGACTGCTCACTGGTCTGTCTCTCTAATTCTTTCGTAGTCTCCCTTGTTCCATGAAATTCCTTTCCGCTCCTAAGGGTGGTAATCGCCTGACCCTTCTCTTGGTGTGAATCAGTCATGTGGAGGCTATGAATCAGTTTCTTTCCCCTAGGGTTGACCATGAGTTGGCTAGGCAGTGTCCCCTCACTCTGCCTGCTTAGCGCCTTGGCAAACTGTCCTATCTGTGTTTCTAACTTTGCTATGGATTGGGTATGTGAATTCAGGTTTGCCTTAATGTCCGCAAAAGCCTGAAGCATTTTATCTTTAAAGGTCTGGATAGAAGTAAGCTCTTGGGATTGAAGTTGGCTAAATCAGGGTTGAGCCTGAGGAAAACTAGGTCGCTGGTAGATTGATTGATAGCCACCTGGTCTGACTTGGGTTTGAGAAGGGGCAGGGGGTTGTTGTGGATTTCTCCACGAGAAGTTGGGATGGTTTCGCCAACCTGCGTTATAGGTGTTTGAAAAAAGGTTGTTCGCGAGCTTGGCGAAACCTTGTACCACTTGAACTTGCTCTTGCATAAATTAAGAGTATTACAACGCCGTAGGAAAATCAAGTACATGGCGTGCTGGGCTAGCACACAATGCGCACACCTGCATGGCTGGAGAAGGATTTGACAACAATTGATCCAATTTTTGGGTCAGGAGGTCAACCTTGTTTTGCAACTCAAGGTGTGTCCCTGTCTCGTACATGCCAGCCTTCTTTGCTTCAACAGGGGCAGGTGCTGCCCTTTCTACTCTAGAAGCTGAAGAGTGGTGCATAGAATTTTAACTAAGGGTCTCGAAGAAGGCCTACGCTTCGTCCTCACTTTTGAGCATGAAGGTGCCCTCATAGGCTACATCAATCATTTGTCGATTTTTCTCATTCAACCCATCATAGAAATATTATACCAGTTGCCATCGGAGCATCAGATGATGGAGGCACTTTCGGAAGAGATCCTTCATCCTTCCCCACATTTTATGAAATTATTCTCCCTCAATTTGCATAAAACTGGTGATAGCCTTACGAATTTGGTTCGTCTTACCAATTAAGAAGTATTTCTTTAGAAATTCTTTTTGCATTCTATCCCAAGTGCTAATCTGGACCGTATCCAAAGACTCCAGCCAATGCTTGGCTTTATCTTTGAGGGAGAATGGTAAAATAGTCAACTTAAGCGCATCATCTCCAAAATTATTGATTCACATTGTCGAACAGATCTCTAAAAATTCATCGAGATGACGATAAGGATCCTCATTGCTAAGGCCATAGAATGAAGGTAGCATCTGGATAACACTGGCCTTAATTTCATATTGATTCGCTCCTACATCAGGCCTCATGATGTAAGAGGTGAAAGTATATTCTATAAGGATGAAATATTTCGTAAGGGGACGGGTGATCTGCTGATCTTTAGACATGTGGTCGGATCTGCGGGCTCACCTAAGGATGAACTCTGGGTCCTCTAGAGGTTCAATAAGCTCAGGGTCTTGCGAGTGTCGCCCTTGCATACACCTTGTTGAGAGACTGGTGTAGCAACCGTCCTAAGGATTTGGTTTTTTACCTAATCTAGCGTACCAACGTGATCAAACCACATCACGGAAGCAGATAAAGCAAAATAAAATTGAAAATAAACAACCACCAATCAATGTTGATATAGAACTTCATAGCAAACTACATACATAGTTACCTAAGAGGGTACCCTAATAGGTAAGTCGTGCAGAAAAAGTAAACAAGCTCTATGTTTTGCACATAGCATGATTCTAGCAATCCTAAATAATAAACAAAAGCAAACTAGGCAATCCTACGTATCAATAGGAAATTAAACTAAACAATCCTAATAAAGTGCAAAAGAAAACTAACAATCCTAAATAAACATGAAAAAGTAATAAAGTGAGTGTTGAGTTTTAAATCGCCATTCCCCACCAATGACTTCATAAATTTGATGTAACTTTTCTTGAAAGTATTTTAAAATATATTTTCAGTAAAAATCATTTATGTAAACCATGCATCAAATCTTAAATTTTTGGTTTACACTAGTGAAGTCTGGGTCGAACACAGGGAACATGTTTAAAAAACTTCGTGCTGCACACAATAACAAAACTTTATTGCCTTAGGAAAACAAAGCGTTCTATCATATTACAAGAGTCCGAGCAAAAATTAAAAATTATTACGACCCAATTAAAATGCCACTGGAATCAAAAAAATTAAAAATAAAGAAAAGAAAATAAATCAGCAGGGTCCTTTCTTTTGCAGACTAGCTTTCTTGTTTCACACGAGCATGATCCTGGTGATGGCACTTTCTTCCATACATGTGAGCCCACCTGCCAAAAGAAAACACACAAAACAAAACACTAGACCCTACTCTAATTCATGTTAGTTTGCAAGAGAGTGAAATTAATTTGAATGAAACAAAAATCTAAATTTCTCTAATTTGATTTCAAGAAATCAAATTCTAACCTAAATGGCAAAGAAGTGTTATAAAAAAAATATTAACTAACCAAGATACACATCAGCCACGCCCCTCTTTTTAAGCCGAATTCAAAACGCATGATGATTTCGTGCAAACCCGACACACGGGCCAAGGTTAACCAAATCTACCCTGGTTTGATTGATGCAATTTAGCAGGCCAACACTTAGCTGTTCTCAGTTTTAATGCTAGTTGAACCCAATCTATTATGGATTTGCGCTCACAACGTCCGATTGGTTGAATGCAGATCGAGCTGAACACAACCAGATATGGCAGATCTGATTTGGATTCAGTTGGCGCTGCAAAGTGTTGATCAGATATGAGAATAGATCAGACTGATTGGATCAGCTACCGCGGGATCATGCTGACGTTGGGTCCAACACTGGTTTACTCGGCTTGCAGCTAGTTAAACTTACGCAGGGCTAGCTGCAGTTTAAAAAAATATATTTTCTGACCAGAACAATTCTAGTTTTGAACGTGAATGCAGGTTATATTTAAGAATAAACTGTCAACCTGGCCAATGGCCAGATCTGACCAGATCTGGTCTGGTCAGGTCAAGTCAGATCACGCTGGAACTGCTTGGAAAAAAAATTCTGATCTGGCAAAAAAAAAAATCAGGTTTGATCTAAGGAAAACATCAGATCAGGTTTGAGCAGTCCCCTTGGTTGCACAATCACCTGAACTGACAAATCTGCGTGAATGCATTGCATCATGCAGGTCTGTCGACCTTTTACTGAGTAGGACAAATTTGCATGAACACACTGATCATGCATGTCTGTTGAGATCTGAACAACATGTCAGATCAACCAAAAAAATCAGAACTGGCGATGCTTATTTTTTTTTGTATTTTCGGTTAAACAAAATAAAAGAAAACTACTATAACATGTATCTGAATGCAACAAAACAATGCAGAAACCAAACAAACCTACATGCAATGTCTAAATAAATCATTGTATGCATTCAGAAATTTAAAACACCTGCAGAAAAATAATGAGAAGAGGGAGAAGAAGCATACCTTAAGAGACGGAGTGGTTAGAAAAGAATGGCTTCCTCCAATATAGCACGCATGACGCCCTCCAATGAGAGGAGAAGAAGAGGTAGCCACTAAGGAAAGGGGAAGAAAGAAAGAAGAATATAGGATAAAGAAAGGAGAAGAGAAGAGGGAGGACCGATTGGGAGAGAGAGAGGCTGGCATGAATCCCAAGAGGAGACGCCAACCTCCTCTAAATCTATATTATTTATAAAAAAACTTAAGGTTAGTGCTTTTAAGAAAATTTTCTAAAAACTCTACCAGTTTTTAATAAATTCAAAAGACACCTATTTTCAAAAACTATTTTAAAAAAAGGCTGTTAGAAAAAATTAAATTTCCAAAAACCACTCCAGTGGGTTTACTTTGTGTAATTTTTCTCTGTTTAAAACTAAGTAATACCTTGCCAAAAGTCAATAAACAAGGGTTATTAATCTCTTTTCGAAATTAATCATGCACATAAAGTGTATATAATATGAATACAAATTATGCATGATAAGTGCCTCGCACGGGTAACCCTGTTGCGATAGAAAAGACTTTTTGGCCCCCAACCTAAGCTAGTTACTAGTTTAACATAGTGAAGCTACATACCTAAGAGGAATCATCGTTGCTCGACATGCACTCATCATGCTCTTCACAAAGGTACAAGGTTGGGCGACAAGAGCAGGCCCTACACATGCCTGTAGATGCCCATGGGGAATTTGCATACTCTTGAGCACCCCTATGCACTTCGTTGTGCTACTCACAAAATATAGGGGTTGCTCACTCCGAATTGCATGGTGGTGTATCAATGCAAGTCAAGAGGAAGGTCCCTTATATAAGTGTTATATGCACTAACCCCCTCGCCAATAGGAGAAACCCTAATATCCCTTGAAAATACATTGTTTTGTTCCTAATGAAGTTTTCGAATGTAGACTTCGTATTTTGCCAAAACGATCACACCAGGGTCTTTGTTACATATGAATGTGTCGGCAAGATTTCAATCTTGACTCGATAATTCTCAACGTGCAAAGAAATGCACGGCCTCAAAGTTTGGGCAAGCCTGCGTGGGCACTGACGTGATACCTCCAGATAAAATAATTGCTTTTTATGTTCTAACTTCACAAAAGTGTTTCCCGCCTATAATTGAGCAGGAGAATACTTGATTGTGACACATGAATTATGCATGAAAGACTTCTATTTGCGAACACAAAATTGAGATGAGCTGCGGGTGGCGTAGCACCCCTAAAATATGGCACATAGATGCGGGTGGTTGGAGAGACCCCGTGGTACGAAGCATAAAGCTGAGCTGATGCATTTGAGATTTGTGGTGCACACTAAAATTTGGCGCATGCTGCACCTAATCACCCTCCATCATTGCTTCCCATACAGCCTGTCATTTGTGGGACCCAACAGAAGATGGTGGGTGCTCAAGTAAGGCCACACATTCGAACTGTGCAATGTGATTGCACCTGATCTTTTTTTCCTTAATAAGCTGTATCCCAAAGATGAAGTGTGCAATCACATTGTACCTTATCCTCCCTCATCAAGTCCCGTTGGGTAGAAGCATGCCCGCTTAATGCTTTTTTTGAGGTGGGTCCCCTTAAAGCTTTGGCGTCACTGGTTCACGAGGGATTTAGGGAGGCGCCCATTAAATGATCTGCATCTCTAAGAAGGTTCCTAGCCATTAAAACGAAGTCATTTTGAAGGTATTGCAATTTTCTGTACGATATCATTCTTGGAAAATCTTGTTATTGTCAAAATTTGTCTATATGGTTTGCAAGTCATGTTTAATTCTGAATCATAATTAGGCTCACTTGAATTTTGCACTTCAGTATGTTTGATTGCATCACATATGATTTTGAAATCACATGAGAGTCACTTCAAATGTGATTTCACATCACTTTTTTTTTTGCATGAGATTTAAAATCACATGTTTGGTTACGTTTGCAAATGAGATTCGTTAGTCTTTAATTCGGTTGCTTTAAGTGGTCATTTCTTAGGCGTTCAAGTTGAAGGACATCGCTACTTCAATACCAAAGTTTGCATTCCTTATCGCAAGGTCAAAGCTAATGGGAACCAATCCCCAATAGGCATGACAAAAGTACTCGTGGAGTGTGAAGAAGACCAATATAGGCTTAATACAATTGGGTTACGGTTTAATGGGAGGCAGACCAGGTGCAATCACATTGCACACTTTAGTGTGCCGCTGCACCTGATCTGCCCTCCATCTTCGGTTGGGCCCCACAGCTGACGTGTTGGGATAAAAAAGCCAAGTGTCATCCAAATGAGTCCTAAACTGGATTCCTTGTCTGCCATGAGCTTGGCCGGTAGTTTTGTTTCGCAACTGTAGCGAACCTAACCGACGCGCATCAAGAGTCAGTTGACGCACACATGCACGGCGCACACGGTCGTGGCACATGAAAGTGCGAGGTGGACGATGCTGGTGCACACGTGTAAGACATGCAAGCACTTGGTGCACATGCACGCGTTTCGCAAGCACGCGACACACACAATGCACGCGTGTTGGCGCACATGCGTGCGATGTGTATGCACCAGTGCACACCGCTGGTGCCTATGCGCACGTGCGCATCCAGTTGGAGCTGTTTCATTGGAGCCGAGTGAGATGTCAAGTTCGACTATCCCACTAGGTGCTACCTTAGCTTTGGGTTGACCAAGCAAGAGCCATTCATTGTGTAACTTGGCTTGGCCTGTATACAGGACCTCAAACCTTCATTTTGTAACTTTTGAATTCTTAATCTTTAGAATTTGAATACAGAATTCTTGTTTTTTTTTAGAGGAGGCTTCACGTAGTGAGGATAGGCTTTAGATTAGGCTTAGGTCTATTCTAAAGAATCCACTTCATCTCTCACCTCTTTACTCTTCTCTTTCTTCAGTCCATCAACTAGAGTCGATTCAAGTCTTTCACCGTGAGCTTCAATTCAAGTCAAGGCCACTAATCGGCTATCCTAATTCCTCCAATCAAGCGAATCAGATCAGGTTGTTGTTCATATGATTGAGCTCCAACTCGACTGTTCAAGCCGTAGAAATCAAATATTGAGTCAGAAGCATAGATCAGTTGATTGCTTCCTCAAACATCACTGTTGGAGTTTGCAAAGCGCTTCAGACCAATCGCCTTTGCTTAACAAAGCTCACAAACATCTTAAAACAACATTTAGATAAGTATATTAATGATCTGAAGGTTTACTCCATCTTAATTACTTTCTGAACTGCAAAATTGTGTGAATTAGAATTCTGCAGCAAGATCCGACAGTTTCTACCAAAAATCAAGCTTCTTGAACAATGTCTTTCCTGTTCCAGAATTTATTTTGATAAATTGAGAGCCCATCAGTCAATACAATTGCGTATTTAGATTTCTCAAGTTGGAGGCTATCAAATCGAGTATTTACACGTCAAAATTGGAGGTGAATTCAACTTTGAAGTTCAGCCCTCGTTTGGTTGGATTCTTAAAGATATTTTCCAGTAAACCGAACATGCATTTCCGATGATCATTTACTTTCTGCTATCAACTCATATATGATGAACTTCATGATGGCTTGCACTTGGCCAATTAAGGACTTTCAATTTGCACTTCATCTACTCGTGAACAAGTATTCATGACCTGACGCGTCATGGATTTTGAGAGGTTTCGTCGTAGAAAAGCAACAAACTAAGCCCACAGGCGATGTAATACCCCATCCTTACACGCCTTACATGTGGTCAATGAATGCATTGAACTGCCTAACCCCACTTTGATTTTCTTTTTTTCTATCTTCTTTTGTCTTGGAAAATGACAATTCAATGGTCACCGTAGATAGGACATCATCATCTTTGTTGGTATTAGTACGTTGTAAATAACAATGTGGGTCAAGTTTCCATTACCAATATGTGCATGCTTATTTAAGAAATTTCAGAAAGCAATTTGCTTTACAAACACTTCCCATGAAATGGATGACGAACTTTCCATATTTGGCATATAATTGTGACTGCATATCAGTTTTTCTTTGCACACAATAAATGTGATACGCATCTCCTCGCACGACACGTTGGTGGGCATCATAAAACATGTTAAGAATCAGTTAATGCAGCGTCATATTTTTTCTTTTCTTTTTCAATGTGTGATTTCCACATCAGTAGTGTTGAGATTTCGAATATCTTGGTGATTGAGAATCCGAAGATCTTGCTACTAGATCTAAAATAATGGGATTTCATTGTTGTATATTATCCTATCTTTGTTAACTTTCCTTTATAGCAGGATGTGTGGATACCTATCAACAGGGACCCACGTCAATATGTAATGATGAATGTATTCTTTGAAACATAGGGAAGAATATTTACTTTCTTCACAGTTTAACATGGTATGAAAGCACTGTGCGTGAGGCTCATCATCAACTTCATCTTCTGTTGATTCAACGAGATTCTGTGTACAACTGTTGTGTGATCAAAGCCCCAAAGTTTTTTTTGCATTGTGTTGATTAAACAATGCTATGGCTGCTTCTTCATATCAGGGATCGTCGTCACAAGGAGACTCGTCTGTCCCAGGTTCGATCACATCTCATGAGGCAAGTAGTCCTTATTTTTTGCACCATTCGGATAACCCAGGCGCTGTGTTAGTTTCTCAATCACTGACGGGAGAGAACTACGACACCTGAAATCGAGCCATGGTGATGGCTTTGAGTGCCAAAAACAAAATCGGGTTTGTTGATGAGTCCATTGCTCAACCAACCCCATCATCATCTGATTATTCTATGTGGATCAAACGTAATCATATGGTTCTTTCATGGCTTCTTAACTCTCTTTCTAAGGCGCTGGCTGAGAGTGTGATTTATGCTGAAATGGAACATGAAGTATGGCAAGATTTGAAGGAAAGGTTCTCTCAAAGTTGTGCACCACGTGTGTTCAAATACGTAGTGCTATTTGTAGAATGACTCAAGATTCTTCGTCTGTTGCTTCTTGTTTTACCAAGCTTAAGTCGCATTGAGATGAGTTGATGTCATATCTGCCTTTGCCTACATGTTCTTGTGGGGCAATGAAAACCTTAGTAGAATATCTACATCAAGAAAAAGTCATTCAGTTCCTCATGGGACTGAATGATTCGTATAATGCTACTAGTGGGCAAATTCTTCTAATGGAGTCACTTCCATCTATTGCCAAAGTATATGCATTAGTCTCCCAAGAATCAATCGGATGCTTGGAGCTGATGTTGACGGGAGAAGTCTCTAAGCCGTGACTGGAGCAAGCAACGACTGATGAGGTGTTCATATTACTCCCAAACCCGAACACACGACCCTTTTTGGGTTCACCTGTTGCAGTCACCCATGCTGCAGGATCAAAAGGCGGATGCTGAGTGGAGCCATCGCCATATCGCTCTACCATTTGTTACTCGTATGACTCCTACAAAATAATGTTTACAGTATGAATTAATAATTAAGAATTACAATGTTTATGATAACTTGTATATTACAATGATTATTAATACAATACATACATACTGTTGTCGTTCTCGCCTTCTCCGATACGAACTCTCACGTGGTCTTACGTTTATTTGTTTGAACAAACACATCCTTGTATGACACAATGCCTCTTTTTTCTGCTTCCTGCGAAATGAAATTAACAGGTTTGCAACAATACTTATAAAATTGATTTGTTTATATATTGATGAGTTACCATTTTCTTCAGGTGGCTCCCAAAAGTTCTAGATTCACCTGTGTGTAGATAGGCTTCGGGCATTTTCGCTCGATTTTATGCAGCCTTCGCTGAGCGGTTTCGAAATGCATCCCCAGTCCACTTGTCACACATTGCATCCCAAACATTTGACCTGATAGTAGGAGGTCCATGGCCCTTCCACTGCAGTGGATCATCTATCCCGCCAGATGCTTTTCTTGCTGCAGTCTTCATATTGTGCAACATGTCTGCAAATCGATTGGCAGTCACCTTCTGCCACACCTACCTTGCATCATGTTTATCTATTGTAGTCGCGAAGCGATTCGAAACCTATAAATATTTTCAGAAAGTTAGTAGACATGACTATAATAAATAATTAAATATGAAACACATTAACTATGACAAACAACTATATACCGTGAATGAGGACCACAATCTGTCTATCACCTCTTTTGCATACTCTTTTCATTGAGCGATCAGTCCTAGTAGATGTTGAAGTAGTGAACTCCTAATATCGGGTACTACTTCTTGTGGCTCGAAACCTCGTGATGTACATGAATTGGTACACAATAAATATCAATATACAATATTTATAAGATATGCAATAAGTAAAAATAAAATACTTACGGTCGATTATCGATATACACTATTCGAATGAGTCTTCTTGTGCCAGACTGAGAAGACCTTGCATCCTGTGTTGGCTCTTGACTTGTATGATCAACTGGTGTAGGTGGGTCATGTATAGGCGAAACATCATCTGTAAAAAAATATGCTAGAAATTCTTAGAATGCGCATTTCAACTAATCAAGCATCCAATTAGTTAAATGATATACCTATCAAAGGAGCCCATGAAGATGAAGGCTGAGACTGGCTACTACTGGATGAACGACCGCTGTAAGCTCCACGAACCATATTCTAACAAATAAAGAATGTCATGCAATACATTCAAATTATTTCAAATCATTCACATCAAGTATTTCAATACATTCAAATAATTTAAATAAAGTATTACAATACATTCAAATCATTGGAATACCTACAAATCATTGTAATACATTTCAATACATTCAAATAATTCAAATCAAGTATTGCAATATATTCAAATCATTGAAATACCTACAAATCATTCAAATCATTACAATATATTTCAATGCATTCAAATAATTCAAATCAAGTATTGCAATACATTCAAATCATTGGAATACCTGTAAATCATTCAAATCATTGCAATATATTTTAATATATTCAAATAATTCAAATCAAGTATTGCAATACATTCAAATCATTCAAATCATTGAAGATATTCATCAAATCAAGTATTGCAATAGGGGTATCAATTATTGCATAAAGATATGACAATCATGGTTCTTCAACCCATATAACTGTTCATCGTCAATCTTCACAGCCCGAGCAATGTTAGAGACATATCCATCTGGAAATCTCAACTGTCACAACCATTGGCATACCTGTTTTATTTGATCAGGTCCAAGCACGTACCTTGCCTTTGGTTTCAGTACTTTACCATTATACTCTTTGAGTTCCAATTCTGGTCTTTTACATATTACTTTTAAATCCATACGGGCCTTCGGATTATCCTTCATTTTTCTTTTAACATTTATTATTGTATTGAATACATTATCAAACACATTTTTCTCCACATGCATCACATCCAAATTATGCCATACAATAGGGTCGGCCAATATTGTAGTTCCCAAAAAATAGATTTCTTTGTCCAATTGTGATCCTTCCCAAATCTAAGGAAGGGCGTCGAACTACAGGAATCTGTTAATATATCTAAAAAGTATTGCAATCTTCTTAAAATCTGTATGACAGACAATCTTGTGGGTGGACCTTTCATTTCAGTTGTGCCTACTCGAAACACATTCCTTTGGCATCAGAACAGATGGTCGCTGGGTAGAAATCGACGATGACACTCAAACCAGCAAGGCTTCCTCCATGCGTCAATCTAAAAGTTTTTGTATCCTCCATGCAGTACAAACATGCCAACCTCCCATGTGTGCTCCAACCAGATAACATACCATATGCATGGAAGTCTATGATTGTCCATAAAACAACGACCTTCATATTGAAATTTTGTTTTTTGTGGGCATCATACGTAGTAACACCGTCATCCCACAATACTTTTAGTTCATCAATCAATGACCTTAAATATAGATCAAGATTTTAGCCAGATGAGGTCGGACCAGAGATCAATAGCGACAAGAAAAGATTTGGACTTTTCATACATAAGTTTGGTGGAAGGTTGTATGAAGTTACAAATACTGACCAACATGAGTATGGAGTTTATCTACCCCCAAATGTATTAAATCCATCTGTACATAAACCGAGTCTAACATTTCTTATTTTCATTGTGAAGTTCTGATGAGTACGATCAAAGTGCTTCCAAGCTTCCACGTCAACAGGATGCATGATCTTGTCTTCATTATGTCAAACTTTATTTGCATGCCATCTCATGTGTTTAGTTGTCCTTGAAGACATATACAATCGTTGCAATCTAGGAGTGATAGGAAAGTAGCAGAGTGACTTGTATGAAACTTCTTTTGATCTTGTGCTACCATTGCCTCTTGTCTTTGGCTTGAACCGAGGATGCCCACATGACCAAGATGATATGTTGTTTTTCTGATCCTTGAAATACAACATGCAGTGATTTGGACAAGCATCTATTTTTTTATACCCCATACCTAGAGCATTGACCATAACCTTCACACGATAGAAATTTTGTGATAATTTCTCATCTTTGGGCAATATACTCTTCACAATCATGCACAAACGGTCAAAACATGATTGACTCAAATTATACTCAGACTTCAAATTCATTAATTGAAGAGCTACAGACAAGATAGTGTGACTCTCGCAACCATTCCAAAGTCACTCATCAACATCTCTAAGTAAATCATAAAATCTACTAACTGCATCGTTTTGCGATTCTTCATCTACTGCAGTTGTTACATCACTAGGACCCATAGCAAAACTCAGTTCTGTTCCTGCGACATCAAATATCAAATCCATATATAGATTATCGTACACCACATTTATTTGTGCATCAAAATTATTTCTAAATTCACCACGAAACGTCCAATTCTGATAATCACTCACAAAACTCTTCCTGTATAGGTGATGTCTAACGCCATGAGGTTCTACAAATTGATTGTTCTTATAAATCGTGCAGAGACACTTAATCCGACCTATGGGATCCACTGTACTGACAATTGCCATTGCAAATTTAATAAAACTTTCAACATCATCCATATATTCATGCGATAACTCATTGCCAACTATCCTACAGTACATTCATTCATGGTTTGCAGTCATTTTGTCGTATAATGTTACAAATAGTATCCTAACCAGTTAAAAGAGAATCATCAGAATATTATGATAAAGAAAATATCAAATTTATCATGCAATATATGATGTCATACAATCACAAGAATTATGATGCATGCATTGATAACTTAATATTTTCATGTGCAAACTATTCATAACACGATACATTCATTTCAAGCATGCTTTCATTATACAATTTCACATGTAAGTCATAATCAAATTGAAAGTAACTACATGGAAGCATGTATACAATCACATCAAACATTGCAATACATAAAAAACATTCATATCAAAAAAATGTCAAACATGTACCTATAACAAACACACTCCAAAATCCCGCTAACTACTACCATGCTTAGCATGAAATCCGTACTAAAAAAATAAGAACACTTCTATTCTCATACATTAAAATCATGTTCAGCATGATCTGTAGACTCCAACAAAGCATTCTTAGATATCAATAACTAAGTGAGTGTGTGAACAGTAAAGTGTTGCATCCAATAAATTAAATAACATGTGATGCGCTTGCATTACTTACTCGCCATGGGTATTTACCTGATTTGCATTATTTTTGTGACTTACTTACCACGGGTGACAAGGCACAAGCGAGATCCATTGAAAAATCTGCAAGAGACATTGTATTAAAATGAAGTCACCCTCTATAAAAAAAAATTAGAATAAATATCGAAGTCGGACAGGATTCCGACGAGGCGAAATGCCTCCCAAACGTTGACCACCTCTCCGTTCGACTCAACAGGTTTTCGAGTTCGGTCGGCCAGTTAGTAGGTCAGCAATGTACGACAACGACATAAGGTCTCCAAAGACAGTGATCGTCCCCCGAAGCGGCAGGCACAGGGTGATGTTGTGGTTCAGGAACTCACCGATCGTCGGGCACCCCCCGGCCCATCGCCCCTCTGCCGAAAAAATGAGGCAGGAGAGGCGACCCCCTGTCGAAAAAAAATGAGGCAGGGGGTCGCCCCCTGCCCGAAAAAAAAAAGAGACAGGGGGCGACCCCCTGCCCGAATAAAAAAATAAGGCAAGTGGGGCGACCCCCTGACCCCTGCCGAAAAAAAAGAGGCAGGTGGGCGACCCCCCCTGCCAAAAATAAAAAAGGAGGCAGGGGGCAACCCCCTGCCGAAAAAAAAAATGAGGCAGGTGCCCCCCCTGCCGGAAAAAAAAGAGAGGCAGGGGGTCGCCCCCTCCCCCTGCCGAAAAAAAAAGTGGCAGGGGGGCGACCTTCTGTCGGAAAAGCAGGGGGGCGAACCCCCCCCCCCCCCCCCCCTGCCGGAAATAAAAAATAAGGCAGGGGGCGACCCCCTGCCAGAAAAAAAATGAGGCAGGTGCCCCCCTGCCGGAAAAAAAGAATGAGGCATTGGGGCGACCCCCTGCCAGAAAAAAAATGAGGCAGGGGGTCGCCCCTCTGCCCGAAAAAAAAGAAGCAGGGGGTGACCCCCTGCCCGAATAAAAAAATAAGGCAAGGGGGGCGACCCCCTGCTGAAAAAAAAAGAGGCAGGGGGTCGCCCCCCCCCCCCCCCCCCTTTGTCGGAAAAAAAAGAGGTAGGGGGCGACCTCCCCTGCCGGAAATAAAAAACGAGGCAGAGGGTGACCCCCTGCCAAAAAAAAAATGAGGGAGGCGCCCCCCTATAAGAAAAAAAGAACGAGGCAGGAGGGTGACCCCCTGCCGAAAAAAAAATGACCCACTTACCTGGGAGATGTCGGACGGCGGGCGGGGGGCGACGAAACGGGGGGCGATGGGTCAGGGGAGGGATGGGCAGCGGACCGAGGAGCGACGAACGACAGGCGGTGTGCCGGGGAGTGCGTCAGACAGGAGAGGGCGACGACCAGGAGAATGCGTCGGGCGGGAGAGACAAAATGGAAAAGAGAAAGAAGGGTTCTAATTAGGGATTTACGAGAAACTTAGCGATGGATTTGGCGATGACAAACTTCCATCGCAACGTCCAACTTTCGTTGCAACGCCGTCGCAAATGTACATGACCAGTTAGCGACGAAAATATTTTCGTCGCTAACGTCATCGCTAAGTAGCCACAGAAAAACTTCCATTGCCCAATCTATCGCTAAATGCCATAGGTATTGCGACAAAAACCTGACGTTGCTAAGCCATCGCTAAATAGCGACGAATTTGGCGACGAAAGTTTTTCCGTCGCTATTTTCATAAATATTACGAATTTTAGCGACAGATTTGTTTCTCTCGTTAATCCGCCACAAAGTTGCGACAGAAAAAATCCATCGCAAACTTCCATCGCTAATGACCATTTTTCTTGTAGTGCTCTCCCTTTCTACTTTTCGCTTTTAAACCCTTATTTTGTATAAAGAACCCAATCTTAGCCCATTTTCTTTTTTGTTTTGTTTTGGGTTTTTGGTACTAGCTGTTATTTGGTGTATAGAATACATTTATGTGGTCGGATAATTTTCTTAGTGGTGTTTCATTTGAGTCTTGTTTCGTCCGAGTCCAAGAACTTAACCAAAAAGGCTCATCAAAAAAATTCTGATTTGTAAAATCTGTATGTATGAATTCGTAGCATAGTTGATTTATATTTTTGCTTTGATTTAATTAATTTTAGAGTAGATTTACATTATATCTAAGTTTCTTGGTTTTTAAATTTAGATTTTTATAAAAATAAATTAGGCAAAAATTAGGGTTTTTCGATTTTTAGTGTTTTTCTTCATATTTTTCACATTTTCTTGAAATTGTTAGTAGTAGAATAGGTTTTTTTTTCATGAATTTTTATTAGTTTAGGTTCAGATCTAGGTTAGGTTTAATTTAGAATAGTTTCTTTAATTTATTATTTAGTTTCAAATAATTATTTAGTAATTTCTCGATAGCCGATTTAAGGTTTTTGCAGTTTCTTTTAATTCTTTTTAATTTTCGTAAGTAGATCTGAATATTTTTTGTTTATTTTCAGTATTAGGTTAGTTTATTCATTGTGTAATTCACGTTCTTGATTATTTTTCATTGCTTAAGTTAATTTTTATTCAATTATTATTAGACTAAATAAATTTATAATTAATAGAATAGTAGTTTAATTCTTGCCCTTTAATTCCATTAATTAGAATAGGTTAAGTTTCTATTGTTAATTAGTTAAAGTTATGTTCTTTTAATGTCAGAATTTATTTCCAGCAATTAGATTAGAAAATAGATGTTGTATTGCAAATATCGTTTTTAGTTAAATAGTTTTTAATTTAGCCGATCTAGAATATTGATAATTATTCTTTTTAATGATTAATTTCAGTTCAAGTTAATTCTTGTTTGATGCGAATTATATGAGTATGATAGTTAGTTTAACGTTTTTAGATTAGTGTAGATTAATTAGACTCAGTTTGATAATTAATTCAATAGTCGAGTTCCATGCTTTTATTAAATATCGGTTTCTTGATGTTAGATGTATGTCTTGAATTAAGTTAGTTTTAGTTAGTTCCAGATTTAATTTAGTTAGTTGAGATTTAGTTTTATTTGAATGACGTCAATTTTAGTCTAGTTCTTAATTTCAATCTTGCATCTAATTGTGTTAAATAGATTAGACTTTAAATTAATAGCTGATTTCTTTTGTTCTTATTATTCATTATTAATTCATTAGATGAGATAGTTAGGTAGTTTATTTTATTTCCATATTTTATTAGTTAGCTTGTTAAAATCGTACAACATATTTGTTACATATTAGTTAATTAATTAACACGTTAGTGTAGAATCTTGAATTCAATTGATTATTACTTTCTTGATAGTTAGTTAATTAAATCTTTTATATCTTCAGTTGCTTGCTTTAGTTAGGTTAGTTTTTAATATAGTTATTCCGGATTTGTTATTCCATACATTAGTTAGTATTTATTTGATTAGTTAGCTTGTTATTTTTTATTTTTTATGTTTGTCATTTAGTTACTTGTTATTAGTTAATTTAAATCTTAATTAATTTGGTCAACACATGTTTCTTGTTTGTTAGTTAATAAAATACATTAATTATTTAGTTCTTGTTTCTTGATTAGGTAATTAATTAGATTAGTCATGATTCTTGTTAGTTTCAACATATATTAGTTATTGTAGATGTCCAATAATTAATTGAATTAGTTAAGTTACTTTATTTATTTAATTATTGCTTAGTCGATAATTACAGTTTAGTCTTAGTTCAAAATAATCTAGCTACATTAGTTCCCTTTTAGCATTAAGTGTAGTTATTGTCTAGTTTACTTCATTTGTTAATTGTATTGTTCCCTTTGAATTTATAGTTTCCTCCTAATTTAGTTTCCTTAATTGTTTTGTCCATCAAATTTAGGTCTCTTTATTTATTGAATAACTCTATATTTTCTTTATTGTTTAGAATAAGGAAGGTTCCTTTTTAATTTAGTTTTCCAAAATTTTGTAAACCTTGTATTTGGTCGACTTAATATAATTTCGTTAATTTTGTAAACCCTTTGAGTAGTAGTTCCCTTGGCTTTTTATTTTTATTATTACAGGTCCTTACTGTGCCAGCATAAGAAGGAGGGCGGGCTGAGGTGAAAGTGCCTGATTATCTTCTTAAAGCTCTCTGAATTTCATCTGAGGGCCCGAGCATAATTAAGATTTTTATTATTTTTGTTTCATTTTTAATTGTATTTGCTTGTAATTAAGGGATAATGTAATTTTCTTTTCTCAGTTATTAATAAAGTTAAGTTTAGTGAGTTATTTTTGCCTAAGTTTTGTTCTCTTTAGAGACGATCTGACTTGCTACTCTGCAACGAGTGCAAGAACTGGTTTTTAATTTATTATTTGGTGCATAGTTCTTGATTTAAAAATTATTTTTTCAAAATCATCACCAAATTTTTTGCGTCGTTATCGGGGAACGACAAAAGGCAAATAGTTCACTTTCTTGCTTTATTAATATCTGTATAGTTAGTTTCTAACATAATTAGATAGATCCAGGTTTTAACATAGTAAGTACATATAGGTTCACTTTCATTTGTTTAGCGTAGTTTGATTCTTATTTTTTAGATTAGGTTCGTGTGCATACCTGGTCCAGGCACCAGTGTATAGAAGGGCATAGGACTTTGGGTAACCCATTGCATCCCTTTGTCGATGATCTTTTGAGAATAATTCACTCTCTTCGAGATCCAAAAGAAATGGATGACATGGTGCTTGTTGCTCCTGCACGCCCTCTGAGGGAGTACTTCGTGCCCACGGAGTACACCCAAGTGTTCTGCATTAAAAGACTCGATGTAGGAGCACCACAGTATGAGATTAAGGCAAGTGTGATACAAATGATACTTTCCTTTTATGACCTTAGTCATGAAGATTCCTACAAGCACTTAGATGAGTTTCTCGAAATTTGCACTACCATAAAGATCCAGAACTTCGAGGACGATGCATTAAAGTTGACCCTTTTCTCATTCTCACTGAAGGATAAAGCTAAGTATTGGCTAAAATTCTTAGACACCATCAAAATAGGGTCATGAGATCAGTTACAAAAAGAGTTTCTAAAGAAGTACTTTCCCATTGGTCAAACAAATCAGCTTAGGCGAACCATCACCTGTTTCTCTAAACTAAATGGTGAGCAATTTCATAAGACTTGAGAAAGGATGAAAGATCTCCTTAGAAAGTGTCTCAATCACAAGTTGCTAAAATGATACTTAGTCCAGTGCTTCTACGATGGTCTATCAAATAGAAATTGTTAGATGATCGATTCTTCATGTGGAGAGACTTTTATGTTAAAGAGTGAGGATGAGACGTGAAGACTGTTTGATACATTGACAACAAAATTCTTTGCACCATGCCTCTACCTCTCATGTTGAGAGAGCTACATCCAGTGGGACAAAGAAGGGTGGTGTTCTAAAAATTGGTCTGACTGCTGAGTTGCAGATCAAAGTGGATATGCTCACTCAAAAGTTGGATCAGTTTCTTGCAGGCCCATCCCAAACACATACGGTGTGTACTTTGTGTGCTAGCCTAGCATATGTAGTCACTGAGTGCCCTTTGGCATCTCAATACCCTAAATTTGTTCACAAACAAGTTCAGGCTGCTCAAGGGTTCGCCAAACCCATGAATGACCCATATTCTTCCACATATAATCCAAGTTGGTGAAACCATCAAATTTTTTTATGGAGGAACCAAAAAGCCTCAGTTCCAGTCCCTCTGTCTCAACAGGTTAGGCCCAACACATTCACTCATTCATATCAGAGGCCAAATTACCCCCAACCTTCCCCTATATTTCCTGTGGTTACCCCTCAAGAGACTGCCACACAGTTGTCTTTTGAAGAAAAAATTCTCTAAGCATTTTAAGAGGTGAAAACTTTCAGTCATAATGCTTTGGAGAGATGTAACTAAGTGTTAAACTCGCATACCCATTTTATAGTCAAGCTTGAAATGCAAATGAGACAGTTAGCAGATGCTTTAATGAGGAGAACCGAGGGTAGTCTGGCGAGTCAACCTGTGATGAATCCCAAGGGCAAAGAACCCATGGCTTCCGGTCTGAATATGCCAAACCTCCACCGAAGAACAACTTAGAATCTGAGCAGAATCATGTACCATATGTATATAGCTAGAGTAGAATTTGATTTTTTTTACTTATCCTTTATTGTTTGCTTTATTCTTTTTGTTTTCTTTTTATTTTGTCATGCATCTATGCTTTAATCTTTTTGTGCTTCAGCGTTATAAGTTTCAAGTTACATGACATAGGGCACTTTTACAGGAGCGTATTATTTGCCAGACCAGTAAGAAATCATGCATTCGTATATGCATGATGGTGGTGCAAGGACAAGGCGACAATCAGTTGAAAAGGTTCTGTGCATAATCAGGTTGTATCTCTCATTTCTCCCATAGTTATTTCTTTTATGTTCTTAGGTGTGCATCTGCATTGCATGTTTGCATTTTTTGTATGCCACTAGAGACAGTGTCATTCAAGCATGAGGGAGGGTATGAGATGCACAAACAAATTTTTTTTCTATGTATGTATCTGTTTCTAATAAAAACTCATAAAATTAGGTTTTTAAGAAACAAGTTTTAAGCATATATGAATGTTTTTATATAATCTGATATTTTAGAAAATTTTAAGCCCCATGTGAATTTTTTTCTGAAACTAATGTAGAAAGAGTGATTGTTTATGTGGATTTCAAAGAAGAGATTGTATATGAATGTTAGAGTTTGTTTTGAATCACAAATATGAATATACACAATATGTTTTTAAAAAACTAAGTAAATAAAAAATATAAATAAATAAAAGCTTTATAGAAAAAAGAGCATATGTTTAGTTTGTTTGATGTCTTGGTTGTTCCCTAGTAGCTAGGTTCAGACACAAGTTGACGTGCTTGCTTCCCATGTTGAAAAGGAAAACTAAAGAGATCACTTCTTTGTCTAGTCAACATCAGTGACTTATTTGGTTCAAGCAAGTAGAGCCTGAAGGGTGTTTACACCTGATGCCCTAAAGCCATTTGGTTTGGAAAACACCAGCCTGAAAGCCCGTTACATAGACTTAATAAAAAGCCTAAGAGATATAGATATTGCATAAGACAAGAAGATGACTATACGTAACTATAAAAATTTAAGGTTTAGTGACTCTATATCTAGTGCCCTAAGGTCGTCTGACATGAGAGTCACTAGCCTAAAGCTCTCTATATGGGTTACGAAAACTTGAAAATTAAAATAGTGCTCAACTGAAAAAGGAAAAAAGAAAGAAAGAATGAGAGCTTAATAAAAAATTCATTGCTTAAAAATACTTGTGAAAAACTGTGCAAAAAATATACAAGTGATGATAAATGAGCAATAGCATGATTGTACTTGATTTGCTGAGAAAAAAACATAGATAATTATAATTTTTAGAAAAGTGAAAGAAAAAGTTTTTTCTATTGTGGAGGCATGTAAACTCTAAATATGTTGCGAGAATGTAATTGCATAAAATATCTGTTTAAACCAATTTCTTAGTTGCCTAATGCTTTTTGAAAAGAATTCTTACACATGCATGATAGAGATGTTTGTGGGTAGCATCATTGTAAACTCTCACGAGACCTTACCCGTCCACTCAGGTAACTCAAGGGTTTAAAGAGCTTGTTGCATACACCAAATATAATCGTGATTCCTACGAAAGTGAGTTAAGATTTATTTATTATTTACTTTCGAATTCATGCATTATTTATTTCTAGTTTCTTAGCAGAGTAATTTAGATTTAGTTTGCTCGAAAACTAACAAACAAATATGCATGAGGGTATTTGATAATGCAAGAAATGCATATCATATTATCATAAAATCATAAATTGATATAAACTTTTATAGTTTAAACACCCTCGTTTATGTTGTTTTAGGTGTGAATAAGCTATGGTTTAAATTTCATCAGAATCAGAGTTAAAATAAAGAAATAAGAGCATTTTATGACAAATAGGGTCTGTACCGATGTGAACCGGATACAGATGTAATCCAAAATTGTACAAATAGCATTGGGATCTGGTCCACACATCCTCTTAAACCCAAATTCAAGATCCACACATGAATACTTTTAGAAAAAATCTTTTTTAAAAATGGTATAGGCACTTTTTAGCAATTTTAGAAGGTTTTAGGTACTACTTTATAAATTTTATAAATTAATTTTATAAATTTTATAAATTAATTTTATAAAATAGAATCATCCAACCATTGTTCATTGTATCCCCTAAGGTTTCATGCCACCCTCTCTTCCAAACTCTTTCTTCCCTTTTGCTTTCTGAACTCTTTTTCTTTCCCCTTGTTCTTCCTTGTCTACGATTTTTGATCTTCTTCCCCTCCATAATTTTCGTGTTTTTTTTTTGTTATTTTGGTTTTGCTTTTGTTGCAGGTACACACGGCTGGAGGCTTTGCTTCGAATTTGGTTCATCGTCTACCATCATTAAAGACGGGCCATGTTCTCTCTTCAACTGATATTTCCTCTTTTTTCCACCATCAATCTCCCTCTTCGTCAACTCGGTGTCCAACGTGCTGCAGCAAAAAATGAATTCCAGCAACAAAAAGAATGTTTATGGCATGAAAACCAAGGTGTAAGTTTGCTCCCCTCTACCCTCACATTCATCGAGCAACCCTTGAGGTGCGTCATCCTCCCCCTCTCTACTTTTTGGTCTTTAAACCCTTATTTTGTATAAAGAATCCAATCTTGGCCCTTTTTCTTTTTCGTTTTGTTTTGGGGTTTTGGTACTAGGTGTTTGGTATCTAAAATACGTCTATGTGGTCTGATCATTTTTTTGGTGGTGTTTCATTTGAGTCTTGTTTCGTCCGGGTCCAAGAACTTAACTGAAAAGGCCCGCTGGAAAATTTCTGATTTGTAAAATCTGTATGTATGAATTCGTAGCATAGTTGATTTATATTTTTGCTTTGATTTAATTAATTTTAGAGTAGATTTAGATTAGATCTAAGTTTTTTGGTTTTTAGATTTAGATTTTTCTAAAAATCAATTAGGCAAAAATTAGGGTTTTTTTATTCTTAGTGTTTTTCTTTATATTTTTCATATTTTCTTGCAATCGTTAGTTGTAGAATATGTTCTTTTTATTATTTTCATGTTTTTTTTATTAGTTTAGGTTCAGATCTAGGTTAGATTTAATTTAGAATAATTTCTTTAATTTATTATTTAGTTTTAATTAATTATTTAGTAATTTCTCAATAGCTGATTTAAGGTTTTTGGAGTTTCTTTTAATTCATTTTAATTTTTGTAAGTAGATCTGAATATTTTCTGTTTATTTTCAATATTATGTTAGTTTATTCATTGTGTAATTCATGTTCTTGATTATTTTTCATTGCTTAAGTTAATTTTTATTCAATTATTATTAGACTAAATAAATTGATAGTTAGTAGACTAGTAGTTTAATTCCATTAATTAGAATAGGTTAAGTTTCTATTGTTAATTAATTAAAATTATGTTCTTTCAATCTCAAAATTTATTTCCAGCAATTAGATTAGAAAATAGATATTTTATTGCAAATATCATTTTTAGTTAAATAGTTTTTAATTTAGCCGATTTAGATTATGGATAATTATTCTTTTTAATCATTAATTTTAGTTCAAGTTAATTCCTGTTTGATACTAATTAGATGAGTATGATAGTTAGTTTAACATTTTTAGATTAGAGTAGATTAATTAGACTCAGTTTGATAATTAATTCAATAGTGGAGTTCCATGCTTTTATTAAATATCGGTTTCTTGATGTTAGATGTATGTCTTGAATTAAGTTAGTTCAGATTTAGTTTTATTTGAATGATGTCAACTTTAGTCTAGTTCTTAATTTCAATCTTACATCTAATTGTGTTAAATAGATTAGACTTAAAATTAATAGCCGATTTCTTTTATTCTTATTATTCATTATTAATTCATTAGATTAGATAGTTAGGTAGTTTATTCTATTTCCAGATTTTATTAGTTAGCTTGTTAAAACCGTACAACATATTTGTTATATATTTGTTAATTAAGTAACATGTTAGTGTAGAATCTTGAAGTTGGTTGATTATTACTTTCTTGATAGTTAGTTAATTAAATCTTTTATATCTTCAGTTGCTTGCTTTAGTTAGGTTAATTTTTAATATAGTTATTTTGTACATTAGTTAATATTTATTTAATTAGTTGGCTTGTTATTTTGTTTTTTTATGTTTGTCATTTAGTGACTTATTATTAGTTAATTTGAATCTTGATTAATTCGGTCAGCACATGTTTCTTGTTTGTTAGTTAATGAAATACATTAATTAGTTAGTTCTTGTTTCTTGATTAGGTAATTAATTAGATTAGTCTTGATTCTTGTTAGTTTCAACATATATTAGTTATTTGACATGTCCAATAATTAATTGAATTAGTTAAGTTAGTTTATTTATTTAATTATTGCTTAGTCGATAATTATAGTTTATTCTTAGTTCAAAATAATCTAGTTGCATTAGTTCTCTTTTAGCATTAAGTGTAGTTATTGTCTAGTTTACTTCATTTGTTAATTGCATTGTTCCCTTTTAATTTAGAGTTCCCTTAATTGTTTTGTCCCTCAATTTTAGCTCTCTTTATTTATTGAGTAACTCTATATTTTGTTTATTTAATATTTATTGTTTAGAATAGGGAAGGTCCCTTTTTAATTTAGTTTTCCAAAATTTTGTAAACCTTGTATTTGATCACCTTAACTTAGTTTTCTTAATTTTGTGAACCCTTTGGACAGTAATTCTCTTGGCTTTTTATTTTTATTATTACAGGTCGTTACTATGCCAACATAAGAAGGGTAGGCTAAGGTGAAAGTGATTGATTATCCTCTTAAATCTCCCTAAATTTTATCTGAGGGCCCGAGTATAATTAGGATCTTTATTATTTTTATTATTTTTATTCCATTTTTAATTGTATTGGCTTCTAATTAAGGGATAGTGTAATTTTCTTTTCTCAGTTATTAATAAAGTTAAGTTCAATAAGTTATTTTTGCCTAAGTTTTGTTCCCTTTGAGATGATCCGACTTGCTACTCTGCAAAAAGTGGTTTTTAATTTATTATTTGGTGCGCAGTTCTTGATTTAAAAATTATAGTTTTCAAAATCATCACCATTCTTCTTTGAAAATCAACTAAGAAATCTAATTTGAAACCTCTCTCAAATTTGTTCCTGTAATGCCCTAAAATTTTAACCAAAAAATCTGTGTCAAATTTTTTTTTCCAAACACAGCAGAAATATTCTTTTAGTTTGAGTCAGACAAGTTGGGCGAGTTACAAGTATTTGGAACAACAAATCACACAATGAAAAAATTGAAGTCATTTATTCAATAATTATTTTATTCTTGGTAAAACAATCAGAGTGGTAAATATTAAAAATAACCAATGTCCACAACATTTAAAAAGATCAGATGGTTCACATGGCACCCAACAACATTCTCGCAACCGCTCCACAGCTCATTCTGTCGTATTTGTAAAATAGTAATACCAGTCGGTTAGACTCTCTCCCGAATCGCAGTAGAAAATCACATTAACATTGCATTCATATACAACAACAAGCATTCATATACATGCATAAACAAGTATGCAAGTCAATAATTAATCATCCAATCATCTTAATAACTATAGCAGTTGAATTCAAGAAATCACTTTGTTATCGCATATCATGATGTAACAGTAGAATTGTTATCAAAAGCATTAAAACATCAAAGATGTGAGCATAAATACAACTGCATAAAACCTAAAGTGAGTCTATTCACTAATGCATTGTTTCACTTGCTTATAGAGGGACTGCCTCGAGTACACGAGAGATACACAAGATCAACCAATAGGGTTACGTTTATACTCATCCCTATATGTCAAACCTTCTGTCGGGATGACATCGGGCATCACCACCCTCATTCAATATGTTTTTGGTTTACTTTCAAAACACATGCTAAACATTCATACAAGTATCCATTTAACAAAAGTAAACGATACACTCATGAAATGTAAACATTTGATTTAATGTATATGCATTCTCATGTATACATATGTATGATTTATATATATATCTTTCACATATATATACATGTATTCATTTCCCAACACCCATATGTATGTATATATTTTTATCCTTCATATATATATATATATATATATATATATATATATATATATATATATATATATATATATATATATTACCTGTTTCAATATCTACAGTGGTTACCTCCCATTTTTTTTTTATGTACGTGGGCTGGTTTGACAAAACTGAGCCTGTTGCACCTCAGTAGGCAGCAGCTGCCGCCCACCCAACTCAATACAACAAACCAAGTATGTTGTGTTCAGTAGGGTGCAATGACCTGTAGTACTGCAAGAAAGGTAGTTTCTTTTTTTTTGTATACATTCTCTAGATGTTATATCCTTCCCTCCTTAAAAGAATTTTGTTCCCGAAATTCGTTACAAGAACTAAACAAATAAACGAGGGTATCTTCTCTTTCAAGCGAGTTTAATCAACTTAAACTCAATCTTCATAAGACTTTGGTTGGACAAAATACAACAACATTTCTAAGTTCTTGATTATACAACGTATAATTTAAATAGTGTCACACTAAAATTTTATGTGTGCAATATCTCAATATGTTCCTTGGTCAACCTCGGGCATCACCACCCTATGCCACTACCGTAAGAGAATCACCACTCTAGAGGGCGATCATTAGAGAATCACCACTCTAACGACATCATTGGAGAATTACCACGCCAATGACATCATTAGAGAATCATCACCCTAATGACATCACTAGAGAATCATTACTCTAACAGAATCATTGAAGAATCACCATGTCATTATTAGATAATCACTATCCTAATAACATCGTTGGAGAATTACCACTCCAATAACATCATTAGAGAATCATCACCCTAATGACATCACTAGAGAATCATTACTCTAACAGAATCATTGAAGAATCACCATGTCATTATTAGATAATCACTATTCTAATAACATCGTTGGAGAATTACCACTCCAATAACATCATTAGAGAATCACCAGCCTAATGACATCGTTAGAGAATCACTACCCTAACAATATCATTAGAGCATCATTGGAGAATCATCACTCCAATGGCATCATTAGAGAATCACCACCCTAACAGCATCATTAAAGAATCATCACTTCAACGGCATCATTAGAAAATCACCATCCTAATGACATCGTTGGAGAATCATTACTCCAATGACATTATTAAAGAATCACCACCCTAATGACATCGATAGAGAATCACCACTCTGACAGGTATTGCTGACATCATCATAAATCACCACCCTAACCAATCATTGCTTAGCATATCAAGGTCTCCTACTACTGTGGCTGAAAACACAAACCCCCATATCGAGTTCTTGAAAAACAATACCATGGAGTTTCAGTATCATGTTGTCCCACACGACAACCATCCTAGGTGTCGACCATCACCAGAGGCAACCCAAGAATAATTTATTATATATAGGGTATCTTTATATCTTTAAAAAGTTTTTATATATTCTCATCACCAAGAACAAGTTTGGATCCACAATATCCACAGCATGCTCTCGTGCCACATGAGCTCTATATCCTGCTCAAGTGTGCATATCACCATGCATCATTACATCTAGCTACTCACATTAGCTTTTTGAACAAAATCAATATAAGTTGACCTGGATCTCATTGTCAGGTCGATTATGTGTTGTCCTTAGAAATTTTCTAGGTTCTCATGTACATACACAAGGTTTATTTGTTTTCTTCGAGCAATATAATATTAACTCAATTACTATATACTTATAGAGCTCTTGTAGGGTCGCTGAAAGGGCCATGAACCATAAATTCTTGTTATGCTCTGATACCAAAGTTGTAATACCCCAAAATTTTAACTCAAAAATACGTATCAAAATTTATTTTTTTTCAAACACAGCAAAAATATTCTTTTGGTTTGAGTTAGACAAGTTGGGTGAGTTACAAGTATTTGGAACAACAAATCATAACATGCAAAAATTGAAGTCATTTATTCAATAATTAATTTATTCATAATAAAACAATCAAAGTGATAAACATTAAAATAACCACTATCCATGGTATTGAAAAAGATCATATGGTTCGCATGGCACCCAACAACACTCCCGCAACCGCTCTGTAGCTCATTCTGCCACGTCTGTAAAAATTGAAGTCATTTATTGTTCTCTCTGCACATAGATCTTTTTTTTATAAGTCAAGCATGTTCGTCCCAAAACCCAGTCTGTCCCTATCCTATTATGTCTATCTTGCCACTTGTCCAAATCATCTCCTGTCCCCGTATTGGCTGCCTCTTGAAATTTCAACCATACCTAGTCCAAGGTGTTTAGAATCATTCCTTTGAATTTTTTTGTGGTGCCGCTTGGACATATTAATTTTTCTACGAAAGTCTATGAGAAAGTTTGCACCTTGTTTACCCTAGTTTGACTTTAACCTAGACCTTGACCTAACTGAGCCTATCCCAGACCAAAAATTTTTAACCGAGGCTCAAGACCGCATCAAGTGGCATCAGAGCGAATGATCATTCATTTCTCTAATTTTTTCAAAATGAATTTTGTATTCGAAGAAGAGCAACACCAAGCTTGTTCATGTGGGAAACCACATGTCTTGGCTCATGATTTGCTTCCAAAAAATGGGGAGCGTGCTGCAACAAATCCAAGTGAGCGTCTGAGTTGTGCGGCAGCAACACTAAGCCACTTCCCAAAGTGGAAAAGTTTTCGAAGAGTGTGTCAATTTGCTGACATGCGAATCAAACCCATTGCTATAATTTGTTAACAAAACCAGTGAGAATGGTCTTGTCATCGTCTTGAGGTCGACACAGCTCTCGAAGGACTGATCGAGGAGGTCCCAATGAATGGAGAATTTGAGAAAGCTCCCAACCTTACTTATCTCTCTCTTGAAAAACCCTCATCGTCGTTCTTGGATTTCAAAGCAAGAAAAGGTGATGAGCTTCATATTTAAATAGATGGAAGATAGCTCCTCGCAAAAAGATAAAGCGAGATATAGAACCTTAGAGACAAGTTCCTCCAAGTGTTGAGCGATTTCTCAAACCTCTATGTGATAGATTACCCTACTCTTTTGGTGACCAATAAATTACAGATGGTTCATATTATTGTAATGAACACATGCATTGTAAGGAGAAGCCACAATACAAGCTCTCATGCTCGTTAAGTGCGAGACCCAAAGCCCATTCCTATGATGGACTGTGGTCTTTGCGATGGACAAAACATAGGAGTCGGGAGTACCAACTCTCTCATGTGCAAGAGAGAGATCTTCCTGTAAAACACCGTGAGGAAGATGCTCTGCATGCTGGCCGGGCTATTGATGCTGAGAAAGATGGCCAGGTCCTCTAGCGACCTCGAGGTGGACATGAACGAGGCAAGGTTGTGGTCGTTCTTTCTCGGCCTAACCAACTGTTGCTCGTCCAAGGCTATTGAGCTGACAAACGGTTTTATGATGCTACTGGTTGTCAAGACAACAAAAACAAATTATTGAACAAGCACTTGAGAACAATAATAGGCTTCTCATAGGAAATGTGCTTCAATAACCATCCTATCACTTGTTCATGTTTCAAAATAGAAATGCCAACGGACCCATGAGGCAAATTAAGTCGGGTTACATATCCGTGTATGTTGTCACAAATTCTGAAATGAACAAAAGGTGGGGTCATGACAATAGTGAAAGCGACATCATGGCAGCTGCCTTTCATGCGGCTAGGTGCGATATCTCGGGTGGTGCCAAGGTCAGCCTTTCCAACCATCTGAGATGTCAAAAGGGTGTTACACCCAAGTGAAGCTCGAGCCCTCTTATTCCAAGGGTCTACATGGAGATAAAAAAGAATGGCCCTAAGTTTGCGAAAAGACTAGCTTCACTTGCGAACCTTTGTGTCAAAGATGCAATTGCCACAACAAACAAGGTCAGGGCAATGCTGGTACTGGTAGTGATGCATGATAGGGTCCGGTTTAAGGTATTTGACCCAGGAAGAGAGCCTACTCACATGTGTCTCCTATACAGTGACGATTTAAAAAATTCTGTGCACGGTTAGTCTTCATTGGGTACCTTCTGGAAGTGCAGTCACATCATGTGTGATGGTCACCTAAGACACAAACCATTATGGTTGTGCACAATAACCATGCCACTGTGTTGTGTCAAATTAATGAGGATCGTGGAAGTCAGTTGATAGCGCACATGACTGTTGAGGGTGGTAAGGAGTTGACATCACTTGGGCGACCATGCATCGAGGCTTGAGTCTGTATCTCAATGAAAGCACCCACCACTTGGAACGTGACTGTGTGGCTGCCCATGGATCAAATTGTCTTGGATTAGTGTCTAGTGAAATAGGCAATTTTCAAGAGAGTATGGTGCATATCCAATTTGTGATGAAATGGATCAGGTTGATCGAGATCTGAAATCCATCCAACCTAAAGAAGCTAGCTCGTGGGACTCATGCCTGGGGCGCACCATGGGGGGAATGCACCCTTATTTTTGGACGTGGATAAATATGGAGAATCCTATTTCTAGCTTGGGTTATTTTTGGTGCACCTATTTCTAGCCCAGCCTATTTATGGTGAACCTAAACTAGAACACCTTATTTCTGGAGCTCTATGGAACTAGTGTAGAGGGCTTTGAAGGCCTCTCTAACAAAGGAGATTGAAAGTCAAGGGTGTGGACTAAAAATGGAGATGAAGATTCCTATTTTTTGCTTGGTCTAAATAGGTTTAACTAGATTTAGTTTTTGCCTATTTAGGTTTGATTTAGTTTTAGGTTTGCTGTTAAGAATTGTTTGTAACTTGTGTAGCCATTACATGCCCCCTTGACCTACATATAAAGGCCTTGTTCCTCTTTAAAAATCAACTAAGAAATCTAAATTGACTTGAACCTCTCTCTCTCAAATTCGTCCCTCTTTAGCTCGAGTCTCTCTCTCTAAACTTGATTCTCTCTCTCATGAGTTCCTATCCCCTGACTTGTCTCTTTCTCTCTCTCTCAAAGGCTAGTTCCTCTCACGAATTGGTGTGGTGGACCCTTGTGGTCTGACTCAGTCCAGTGGACCAAGGTTGCAGTCAAGGCCTACCTTCATTCGGTCATTTGAACCCGAGTCCTCAGCGGTGTCACCATGCCCAAGTTGATCCCGTGAAGCCTGACCTTCCCCAGCTGAACCAGCCTTCTAGCAAACCTCACCTGTGTCCGACCAAGCTCAACAAGTCGTCCAAGCCTCTTTCTTAGCCATAATCCTAGCTTAGAAGCCCCCAAATCCAATTCTGACTAAACTTAAAATTTGACGAACCTTGAAAAGTGTTCGACTTTGTAAAATCGCCCAGCCCAAACCGTAAGGTGTGTACCCTCCAAAAATCAGGATTTATTAAGCTCTCTATATAGAGATCTCGATTTTACAAGTCAAGTCTGTTTGTCCCAAAACTCAGTTTGTGCATGTCATGTCATGTTTGTCCCGCCATAATATCTCCATGTCAGCTGCCCTTGAAATTTAAACCGTACCAAATCCAAGTTGTGCATAATCATCCCTCCAAATTTGAATTTTTTTTACAGTGCCATTTGAACACACTAATTTTTTAGCGGAAGTCTATCAAAAAGCCTGCACCCTGTTTACTTGAGTTTGAATTGAAACTAGACCCTGACCTAACCGAGGTTATCCCTGACCAAAAATTCATAACCTAGGCTTAGGACCACATCAAAAAGTAGCTCACAATTGCCTGTATCCAATTTAGGTAATATATCTCAAAGATATGAAAATAAGTTCTTTAAGTAACTTAAAAGATGTCATTCATGTGCCTTCTATTAAGTGAAATCTATTGTTTGCAGTTAAATTTTCTCGATATAATTATTGTCTATTTGAGTTCGATGCCAATAGTTTTTGTCTTAAGGATATATGGAATGGGACTACTCACATAAGATATAGAGTAAGGGAGGACTTTTCTAAGTTAGTTTTGCTAAAGTTAGCTCAAATTAATTTATACGTTCGAATGAAGTATGACACTACAAGTTGAGTCACCCTGGGGTTAATGTTTTGGATACTTTAGTGAATAATAAGTCTTTTTTTGAAGAAGAAGAAGAAGAAGAATGACCCCGAGTTATGTTCTTCTTGAGCGTTTAGTAAAATTCATAAGTTGGCTTTTGCTAGCGCAGATATTTCTACTCAAACTCCCTTGGGGCTGGTTCATATAGACCTCCGTGGACTTCTCTAATTTTTCATGGCTATTTTTATTAGTTAATACCCGGATCCAATATTTATAAAGAGGGAAGAGCATCAGACTTTTATCATTTTTACATTGAAAAATTTCAGGTCTTAATTGAAACTTGGGTTGAGCCCAGGCCTGGTATAAAATTTCACAAACTATACCCAGATCCATGTATTAATCGGACCTTCAAGTCCAGACCCAGGTAGTCTTATTTATCACCATACTCGGACCCTATAAGATTTGGTCTGGGTAAACCAGACCCATTGACACCCCTAACCCCAGTGGGCAGAGGGGACCTCAAGGGTTTTACCAGCCGGAGGCCAGCCATGGTCGGTAACAAGATGTTCTTCCCTTGAATTATCCAAAAAAAATACAAATCTATTTGCAATAAAGAGTATCTAGAGTGGTATGTCTGCCAAAGTCACAAAAAGGTACAAATCACTTTTGACATCGTTTTCCAAGCATCATTTTTATTTCCCAAGAGCATGTTTTCCCTTTCATCTGCCACATACCCGAGTAAAAAGTAATCTACAGTTATGTAAGGGTCCCAGTTGGCCAAAACTATTGTTTGTAGAAATCTAAACCAACGAAATGCTGGCGGTCTCAACGGGAGGTTGAAGTTTTCCATCCTCTGATTCCTTGGGCACCAAGAAACCATGCCTTTTCTTACAAGGAATACCCCTTTCCTCTGCACACCCAAACAAACCATCCAGAGGTTGAAGTTTTCCTCCCTCTGAGTGCTTGGGGACCAAGAAACCTTCCCTTTATATATACCCCTTTCCTCCACACCCAAACAACCATCCAGCAGTTCCAATGAATGCTCCATTAGCACTCCTGGGCCCACCGGAAATCCATGATTCCTCAAATGGACGCTTTGCTGATCTGGCCACCGATGGAAGTGAACCCACGCCCACCACATCCACAACAGACGAAATCCCAGGCGACCCATTCATGAACCTCCTCACAAGCCAATTCAACAAAACCAAGCAGATGGCGACCCCTCAGGCTCAGCCAATGGGCCTGACCGAGAACCTCTCCCCGACGTTCCTTTCCACAGGGAATCCTTGCTTGGATTTCTTCTTCCATGTGGTGCCAGACATACCAGCCGAAAGGCTGACCGAGTTGCTAGAGATAGCATGGGCTTACAATCAGACCACCACCCTAAAACTTGTCTGCCACCTAAGGGGTGTGAGAGGTACAGGAAAATCTGACAGAGAGGGCTTCTACACAGCCGCTCTTTGGCTTCACCAGCACCACCCCAAAACTCTGGCCTGCAACATCCGCAGCTTCTCTGATGCCGGTTACCTCAAAGACTTACCAGAGATACTTTTCCGGCTGCTCAAAGGTCCAGATGTACATGAAATTGCCAAGCAGCAGCGCGTCAAAAGGCCATTCCGTAAACGCCTTTCGTTGCGGAGAATGAGGAAAAAGCAGAAGAAAAACAGAAAAGCGAAACCCCGAGAGGAAAGGATCGCCGAGGAGATGGAAAGATGCAGACTTGAGAAAGAACACGCAGCGCATCTACGGAGGAGAAAGACTGCAAATATGGCATTAAATGTGATAGAGAGAAATGACTACGATCTGGATTTTCGGTTTCTATATAACGAGATCTCGAAGCTCTTTGCTGAGCTGCTCGCTTCAGATCTAGCAAAAGTTGATTCAGGAAAAACCAACGACCTCAGCTTAGCTTCCAAATGGTGTCCTTCACTGGATTCTTCATACGATCGCTCGTTGCTCCTCTGTGAAAGCATTGGAAAACGGCTTTTTCCCAGGGATTCTGACCCAGCATATGCTGACATAGAGGAGCAACATTATTCTTATAGGGTGCGAGACCGTCTTCAAAAGCAGGCTCTAGTTCCGCTGCGGAAAATTCTACAGCTGCCAGAAGTTTACATGAGCGCCAACCAGTGGGATTCCCTACCATACAACCGTGTTGCTTCTGTTGCCATGAAGAACTACAAGAAGATCTTTAAGAAACACGAAGGAGCTGGCTTCCTCGCATATCTGCGCGATGTGAAGCAGGGGAAATGTAAGATAGCATCAGGAGCTTTGGTCCCCCATGAGATTCTACAGGCAGTAGTTCATGCAGCAAATAAGGGCGATACTGATGAAGTAGCAGAATTGCAGTGGCAAGGGATGGTAGAAGAGATGCGGAAGCAGAGGAATCTGACAAACAGCCTGGCAATCTGCGATGTGTCCGGGAGCATGTATGGGATACCAATGCAGGTCTGTATTGCACTTGGTCTACTAGTTTCAGAGCTCAGTTCAAAGCCATGGAACGGCCATGTTATTACCTTCAGTCAGAATCCACAGCTCCATGAGATCAAGGGTGATACACTAGTTGACAAAGAAAAGTTTGTACAGAATATGGAATGGGGAATGAATACAGATTTTCAGAAAGTGTTCGACTTGATTCTGCATGTAGCTGTGGAAGGGAATTTGGCAGAAGATGAACTGATCAAACGCTTGTTCGTTTTCAGTGACATGGAGTTTGATATGGCATCATCAAATCCTTGGGAAACTGATTACATGGCAATAGAAAGAAAGTTTAGAGCGTGCGGGTATGAGAATCCACCAGAGATAGTCTTCTGGAACCTTCGCAATTCGAGAGCCATGCCAGTGATAAACTCACAGAAGGGGGTGGCACTTGTTAGTGGATTTTCAAAGAACTTGTTAAAGATCTTCATGGAAACTGATGGAGAGATTAATCCTGTGGCTATCATGGAAAATGCTCTATCTGGAAAGGAATATGAAAAACTGGTTGTCGTTGATTGAATTGTATATATTTTCAGTGTGCCCGTCATAGGAGGCAAATGTTACTGTTGTTTCTATTGGCAAAAGGAAATACATGATACTAAAAAACAGAGAAGCTATTTGCAAATAATGTCTGGAAGTAACTACTGCAAGTAGCTGCCATTGCATATATCAAACGACCATAATTACAAAAAAAAAATGGAATTTCAGAAAAGAAACAAATTATAAAAAGCTGAAACAAATATATGGAAACATAGACAATCACCATGATGACAACCAACTCATGGTTCAAATAAGCCATTAGAAAAAGGGAATCTAACCATAATTCCATGTGGTCTGCCCATTTGCAGCCCTTCATTTTGTTTATGGTTGAACCTGAGATATACAATTGGCATGTACCTAGATGCATACTTGTCTTTGAAGAGCTTGATTACTGAACCAGTTTAATACAGTGATGGGGCTATCTAAATTTCAGTGGCATCTATCCTAATAGAATAGCACCAAATTTCAGTTTCATATTTATAAACCTGATGGGATATTACTGTATTTCAATATCATACTTATAGACCAAATAGGAGTTAAATGGTGTCTTTTTTTATTTGAATTTAATCATCATGTTATATATGAGAGGTTTGCCAATCAACAAGGTTTGGGCTGGTTCCATCAGTGTTGCAATAGATGCAAGATTCACTTCGAATTTGCAAAGACAAGTCATAGATTTAGCCATAATTTCTCTAGTTATCAGCTACTTACTGAAAGAAAGCCAGATGAGGCTCGATTGTCCAGAATTCAATTTCTTCCATCAGATGAAGCGGAAGGTGATCTAAGGGTCTGCGCTTCATGAAAAGCTGCACTAGGATGCTGAAAACTAATTAATTCGTATCTAAACAAACCATCAAAATTTTTGTTTGAAACTAACAGGGATCCCTTTCTCTCCAATGTGTATCATCCAAAAAGAAATAGAGGAAATAGATTTGGTGTAAAGATTATTTGTTTATTTTCACTTACTCAAGATTACACATAACTGCTTTGAAGATAATTTGTTTACAGGCATATGCATAAATTTCTTTCCACAAGCTACACTTGCAATTCATTTTGACAGGATATGAACATTCTGTCGGGAAGCATAACTTTTCTTGGATCACCTCACCATCTATATGGGAACAACTAGAATGAAGAAGGATATATATATATATATCTAAATTAAAAACTAAACCTCCTAGAGATGAAACTCCCCAAAATATCATAAGCCAGACAATATCAACCTCCCAAATTCACCTTAAACATGAAAAATGTATGTATTGATGAAAACAGAAAAAAACTCAACGAAAAAATGACCCCATATGATGTGCACGTCTATCAATATAGAAAAAATCCAAGTATCACCCATTCATACATACAAATCACATATAAAAACACACCCATACATACATTTTTGGCATACAAACCGATGAAGCCTAAGAACCAAACAAGTAATTATCATCAAACCAATAATCCCCATCTACATTAGAGCTGGAATTCTGAAAAATCAACAAATAATTGACAACCATCAAAGCAATAACCAACATTGGAGAATGAAATTCTTCTAATTAACAAATAGTTACCAATCAATACTTCCCGACTAGGTTAGTGCCACTGTTAATATGAATGATCTCTGTCTACCTAAGAGCGATAATTAGTTACAATCGAGACATAATTAACTATCTATCAAGCTAATAAACCACGCATATAGTGTAGCTAGAATTCTCCATAATTAGCCAGAAATATTCATGATTAAGAAGCAATTAACTACCATCAAACCGATAACCCAACATATCAAACCAGAATTTTTACACAGAAACATAATAAATCATTCCTTAATACAACAAAAAGATATAGATTTTGAAAACAACCAGATGACGAAGAATCACCTATCTAATCGTCGTCATCATCATCATCTTCACCACCACTAACATCATCGTCATCATCGTCATCGTCATTGTCATTGTCATTGCCGGCCATATGGTAAGGCCCAGAATGCGCCGCACGTCGCCGAGTCCGGGAAGGGAGGATGTTCTCCGGGTCGACCTCCAACAAGGGATCGCCCGAGAGATCGCTGTCACCGTCTTCGTCTCCGCCACCACCACCACCACCTCTGCCATCCTCCTCCTCCCCACTGTCGTCGTCGCTGTCGCTCTTGACTAAAACCTCCCCCTTCCCCTTCCCCTTCCCCTTCCCCTTATCCTTCGCCTTCCCCTTCCCTTTATCCTTCCCCTTCCCCTTCGCAGACGAGGCCTTCTCTTTAGGAACGAAAGCCGATTTCTTCCTCGGCTGTTCGTCTATGCTTCCGGAATCCGAACTGAATTCCTCCTCCTCCTCTTCTTCGGCTTCGTCATCGTCGTCGTCGGACTCGTAGCGGTCGAGCTTGCTCACACGTTTGGGTTTGGAGTCGCTTGTGTGGGATTTGGTGGTTTTGGGCGGTTTGGAGGAGGTGAGGCCCTTCTCCACCGTGAGGGTCGCCGGTTTCTTCCTTTTCCGACTGTCGGAATCCTCCATCTCCGCTTTCCTCTTTGCCGCGAGGGCTTGTAGCGCCTTCTTCCGATCTTCTGCCATGGTACAGAGAGAGAGAGAGAGAGAGAGAGAGATTAGGGTTTTGGAGAGGTTTTTTTGTTGTTTCAGGGTTTCAGGGGGAATCTTTCTTTAACAGTGCGGCACAGAAATGGAATTCTCGCGGATCGGGTTTCGATAATATGGAGTTATAAGGCCAGAGTTGAAAGTCCTTGTTTTGCTTAACAACTTCAGAGGACTCAATTTAGTATTTGTCCAGCTCGATGAACAGAGGAAAACACATTTCATTGCACGGTCGGATTGTAAACGAGGAACGACGATCATACCAATCAGCTAATGAGAGAGCATGCTACAAACACAAACTCGCAACAGCTAACAAGGCTACCATACCATGTAAACAACTCACGCACATAAGCAAATACATTTTATGTGGTTCTGTACAGCAGGAGGACCTACATCAACGGTGAAATCCTCTACTTCTCTGCTTGACACAGAGAGGAAGAAGGTGCTCTTTATTTAAATAGGCACATACAAGAGAAAGGTTTCTTATGGGATTGGATCTTCATGAATACAGTCAAGACGGTGAAGAACTCTAAAATTGTTCATCTTTTTAGAGTCTTTACGAGGTTGGCCTCAATGATAAAGAGGAGTATTGCTGGGCATCCCACCAGGGAGTGGTCTTCTGACAAGGAGTCTCAGTAAGATCCCTCAATTTATTGAGAATCCTCGTCTCACTGGGATTCTTCACATGGGACTCTCCAAGGAGATTCGTTGGACCTGGGTCAGCTGAATGCAGGCCTGGGTCTACTATCTTAAATGCCTCCTCAAGTCAATCTTCTTAAGATTGAGTTTGTTTATGAACTGATTGAACTTAAACAGTTTGGTGAGGATGTCAGACACCTGATCTTGAGGGGAGATGAACTTCACAATAATGTCACCTATAGGGACATTCTCACAAACAAAATGATACTCGATCTCAATATATTTGGTTCGAGCATATAACACTAAATTAGCAGAACGGTACGTAGTGCCCACATTATCACACCATAGGTTAGGGGCTTCTTTCGAGACTAGGTTTAACTCTGCCCGTAGTTGTTTGAGTCAAACAAGCTCAGAGACAAGTCCTGCTATTGCTTTGTACTCAGCTTCTATATTGAACATGGCAACAATATGGTGTTTAGTGGAGCACCTATAAACATTAAATAGCCATTGGTAAATTTATGATCTTTTGGGCAACCTATCCAATCAGTATCAAAGTATGCAGACATGTGAAGAGACCCAGACTTCTTGATTTATAGACCAAAATTTAAGGTTGAAACATCTAAGAATTCACTTTACATGGTCCAATGGCCTTCAGTAGGTATATGCGTAAACTGACATGTTTTGTTAACGAAGTAGGCTATATCTAGCCTGATAAAGGTGACATACTGCAAGACCGGCACAACTGTTCAATTCTAAGGAAATAACGTAGAGGACACGAATCCTTGATAGAAAAATCACTACTAAAATCATGAATGACATGCTTGGCATTCTCATATGAATTTTCTGTGATAATGATATCATCAACATATATGAGAACAAACATATAAAATTTATTATTATGGTTGATAAACAGAGATTGATTGGTCTTAGACTCAACAAATCTCAACTTTTTTAGTTACACACGAAGTCTCTCAAACCGCGTTCGAGGAGCTTGTTTCAATCCATAGATGACACGATTTAACTTGCATACACAATTAGGGTGATTCTTGTCTTCAAAACTAGGGGTTGACTTATATAAATTTTTTCTTTTAAAATACCACAAAGAAAGACATTATTTACATCTAACTAATGAATGGGCCAACCCAAACTAACAACAATGGACAAGACCACCATGACAGAAGTGGGTTTGATAATAGGGTTGAAGGCTTCAAAATAGTTTATCTAATCTTGTTGAATGTACCCTTGGCCACTAAACGAGCCTTATATCGAGCTATGGTTCCATCCAAGTGCTTCTTAATCTTATAGATCCACTTACATCCAACAAGATTAGAAGCTTTATTAGAAGGGACAAGGGTCCAGATCTTATTTTGGTAAAGATCATTAAATTCTTCTTCCATAGTGTTCTACCACTTAACCAAAGAAGGACATTTCTTATTCATCTTGACTTATTTTATTTAAGAGAGCAATGGGATATTTAAAGCCAAAGAATAGTTTGAGTTTTAACGTAGCATCCTAGGATCGAGTAATCATGTGATGGTCCTGAGAGGTGTTAGGCTTGGGGGATCAACAACAGATTCCATCCTTGAGGATGAGTGCCTGGACACATCACAACTACTTGAATGGCTGAGTTGGGAAGGCGATGGGATTTCAGTATCATTTTTAGATCTAAGACAAGGTTGGACTGACGTTTGAGGGAAGGACGCATAGGACAGTTCAGTAGGTAACACGGTTTCAACATGACTAGGTAGGAGTATTGGGGTTATTGAGTGACTCTTGAAAAGTTTCAGCTAAGGTAGGACTCCTAATAGGATTGAGTTTCTGACTTTGGATCCACTTGGACACTTCTTGCAGTATAATGTGCTCTTTCTTTTCCACATAAGAAAATTTTCTTTCATCAAATACATGTCTTGAAATAAATATTTTATTGGCAACATGATCATAACATGTCCTTTGTAATTAGAACCATATCCTATAAAAATACAGTGTTTGAACTTGACATAAGGAACCAAATACGGATAACATGTACATCAAAA
This sequence comes from Nuphar pumila, assembly GCF_984573655.1. Taxonomy (NCBI): domain Eukaryota; kingdom Viridiplantae; phylum Streptophyta; class Magnoliopsida; order Nymphaeales; family Nymphaeaceae; genus Nuphar; species Nuphar pumila. Next base: position 128,911,721 of record NC_143255.1, on the reverse strand, counting down.
TATTTTTAGATGCTCATATTAAGGCACAAGTTTTAAGATAAGTTCATATGGTGATTTTTGACCTAGATTTGGTATAGAAAGTTGATTAATGAGGTGCATTGTAGTTCTGAAGGCCTCTACCCAAAATTTATGATCTAAGGAGGCATAATATAATAAAGTTAGCCTTGTTTAAACAATATGTCTGTGTTTTCTCTCTACCACACCATTATTTTTAGGAGTACAAGGACAAGACAATCAGCGCTTGATGCCTAAATTTCTCACTCACAAATTATTCTCCACCATCACTGTGAAATATCTTAATTTGACTATCAATTTTTTTTCATAATATTTTTAAAATTTATAAAGAGGAAAGAACATCAGACTTCTTAACTAATAAAAATACCCACATCCAATATTAGAAACTTGGGTTGGGCCCATTCAGACTTTTATAAAGAGGGAAGAGTATCAGATTTCTTAACTAATAAAAATACACATATCCAATATTGGAAACTTGGGTAAAAATGATAAAATTCTCAGTAGGATAGATTATACTAAACTAGTAAAATAGAAATTCAGAAACATGAATTGCATCTAACTTTTTCTATATTAAATCTAAAGAATTAATCATGCATCTCAGTAATTAAAACAAGCATACTAATTACAATAATAAACAAATATGCATCCCTCATTTTAACCAAAATAGGTAAAAATGCATGAATTTATCAATGCAGAAGCCATTTGATGCATGAACCAGTTTTTTTCTTTAATTATATTTTCTTTTTTAAATGATGCATGATATGCCTAACTAATGAGTATATGTCTTAAGTTTTTACTTCTTAGCCCCATGGGTACAAACACAAGCAGACACCTAGATCAGGGACATGGCGCAAGTGATATTTTTATATAGGAGTGGTTTTATCCTGGCCAGACACCTTTCACTTGTCCTAGGTGAGGGACGACAAACGCGAGAGAGACTCCCGACACCTCCATCCCAATGCATCAAAATTTCACTAATGAGTTTCTTCCCCCTACGCTGCAGTCTAATGCAGAGGGTTTTTCTTATTTTCATGGGTGAAGAGGAGCAACCTTCCATGCTTAAAACAGAGTTTCACGAAGTCGGATGTACCACTTGCCCTCTCTTTGCAAGTCCTTACTTTAATGTCGCATGTTTCACTTATTTAATTTAATGTTTTACATGCAATATCATGATTGAATCCATCATAAGGATTCGTCCACTTTTAGGACAAATAATGCATTCATTAGTGCATTGCATTCATTAATACATTCATTCTCATGCTTGCAGACACACGTGCATGTACATAAGCAATGCAATAACATTAATAAATTGCATGCATCTATGCAATTACATCATCATCACCATCATCATCATCCACATAAAAATATGCATAAATTTACAACAAGGACAACATAGAACCATTCATATTATATTATGCACACCGGACCTTTCGGTCCCTTAGCGCGTAGCCCCTTAGGCAAACATGTCTCATTACTTTAAACATACTTTCATGCCTTAGCCTAGTCATGTCATTCCCTGCATGTAATCATATTCATGCAATATATAACAACTTATATACTAATTGTAGAGGTACGCACATTCATAAAACAACTACGCAAGTTTCGGGATTTGCTCCTTAGACTGGTTTCAATTTGTGAAAGATTCAACTTTGCCCGACTGGTACAGAGTTTGCAAATTTTTTTATAGTTTGTAAATAAAGCTAAATTGTTTTACAGTTTGAAGAAAATTTTGTCAGTTTTCTAGAGCCACAAACCGTTCATAAAAAATTATTTGTATGAGAAATTTATGAATGTTTTACTATAAACCTATATTTTTCTGTTCTGACTATCACAGATTAGTGCTTAATCCATGAATAGAATACAAAATTTTATAGTAGGTGTGAAATCTTGTTAGCTTTCCAACACAACAAACCACTCGTTGAAACTCTTTTGAACGAGGGAGTGACGAGCGATTTACTGATCGGGTGTCAGGCTAGAAATACATAATATCGGGTTTATGCATTCGAGTGGGGCCAAACCGGGTCACCCGAATTCATAACTTCAATTTTTTTTACATAATTTAAATCAAAAAATTAAATAAAATCACACATACTAGACTAACATAATCTAAAATAAACAAATCTTTTTTTCATCAGTCGTTTAACCGAAAAAATAGATTCCTTTTACTCGTGACTTAATTCCCCAGAATTAATTTCGGTAATTTACATGATTTAACAAGTAAAACACAAAATTTCTCTATGAATAAAAATAAATACAAAATATCAGCATGCACCTATTCTACCAACTACAATTAAAATTATCATGGAATTGATTAATTATTTCATGGTTTTACTAAATTTATCAAATTATTTTCTAAAAACCTGATAAGACTAAATATGTAATATCTAAGGATTCCGACCATGGAAATCCTTCAAAGTTTTACAAGATGTCTATCATAACATGTACTACTAACCCAAATCAAAATTTATAGAAAAACCATAGCTTAACCTAAGAAATTAAAAAATTTATAGATTTATTTTCTTAGAAACTAATTTTTGATAAGAACACATTTTCAAAAGAGGTTTTCTCTCAGAAACCCGTTCTATTTTCATATTTCAATAGTCCTAAATCAAACTCACGTGTGTGAGGCTTGGTTTAGTGTCTATGCTTATAAAAAATTGATGGAATTCATACCATGAATTATGTTTCACAAGTAAAGTATAGATCCCCCTACCTTTTTTATGATATTCGTTCCTACGTGATTCGGTTGGTCTTTTCGCATGATCTAGCCGTTCCTCAGCTTCGTACACGTGCTTATAAACCTCCTCTCATATATGTAACACCCTTTTCTTACTGAGCCAAGGGTGAAATACCAATGGTTTGGTGTTGGAAAGAGAGAGAGAGAAGAAGAAGCTTTGGGAGAGAAAACAATTGGGGGAAAACTCAAAAGAGAGGCAAAATAGGGGGGCATGAGCCCCTCCTCTCTTTAAATAGAATTAGAGCTTGGGTTAAGAGCTGAAATCATTCCTATCCCTTGATCCAAATCAAGGCTACTTTCTTTTTTTCAAAACCTCTTTTTCCTATTCTTTTGATTTTCTTTCTTTCTTTTATTTGGCATAGCTTATAATATAAGGTATATGTTATAAAGTATAATATATACATATTATATACATATTACCTAAACTATAAGGGTAGGGTTGGTCGACCCCCATGGTTGGCCCTCCCTTTATAAATTTTTAAAATTAGCAACTTGCTTGCTTGGCAAGCAAGTTGACTTTTCTATATAAATATTTTTTCTTCCTTCTTTCTTTTGTTTTTTTCTTTTCATTGTCCCTTGTTTCCATCTTTCTCATCTTGGTCTAGCCCCTTCTAGAGGTCTCTATGGTTAACACCCCTCCTTATGGGGCTTGATTTTATTAAAAGGAAAGTTTTGACTTTTCCTTCCTTGCTCATGTTTTTTGGTAACTTTCATTTTAACTTCAATTTAAAGTTTATTTTTATTTATTGCATTTTAAAGTTTAAATTAGGATGCAACATAGGATGTGACAGCCCACCTATGGACTCCTACCCTTTTATAAAATCTAATTTGTTATTTGAATTTCATTCCATGAAATTCTAATTGAATTTAATTTAAATTAAAATAAAATATTTCATAAATGAACTTGTAAATTCACATGAAATGCTACTAAATAAAATTTAGTTAAATCTATACCGAATTAAGTTTCATTAATAAATTTTAATTTTTCATATAACTAAGTTATTCATTTTAATTTATTTTCTTTAAAAGCTAACTTGAGTTTTTCAAGAAAACCATTTCTGAAAAAAAATCAACTTTGTGAGACACTAGGCGTGTAGGGGTTCTTTTCGAATATTAAAGTTTTCTAAAACCTACAAACCCTCTAATACACTACTTATCTAAAATATGGTATTCTATTTTATCACATAATAGGTAAAATACAAAAATTCAAGAGAAAACCTCAAAAAATTCTAGGTATTACCTCAAACCCCCCTTAAAAAAAACCATCCTCGAAATTTGGTTAGGGTTACGTACCGAACAAGTGTGAATATTTTGCTCTCATATCTGCCTCGGGCTCCCAAGTATACTCCTCAAGCCCATGGTGCTGCCATCGTACTTTCATGAGCAGGAACATCTTATGTCATAGCACCTGCTCTCGGCGATCTACTATCTCAATAGGACGCTCCTCGAATATAAGATCTCTTTAAACCTCGACCTCGTCGTACTGAATAACATGTGTAGGGTTTGGCACATACTTTTTCAACATCGACACATGGAAAACATCATGGATGTTCAAGAACTGAAGGAGAAGAACCAGTCTATAAGTGGCACCACCAATCCTCTCGAGGATGAGGAAATGTCTTACATACCTCAGACTCAACTTTTTTTTCTTGCCAAATCGAAATACGCTCTTCATCGACAATACTTTGACAAATACGTGGTCTTCCACCTTAAATATAACTTGTTGATGCTTTGGATTTGCGTAGCTCTTCTAACGACTCTGAGCGGCCAGGAGCCTCTTACGAATCAACTGCAACTGATATGCATAATGCTGCAAAACTATGGTTGATTCGATTGCTCGATCACCAACCTCGCTCCAACAAATAGGGGACCTACAGGGTCGCCTGTATAATGCCTCGTAAGGTGCCATGTCGATACTCGAATGGTAATTGCTGTTGTAGGCAAACTTGGCTAACTTTATATGCTTACTTTAGTCAACTTTTCACTCTACCGCACAAGACCGTAACATGTTCTCCAATGTTTGGATAGTCCTCTCTGACTGTCCGTCAGTCTGCAGGTGAAATACCGTACTAAATTTAAGCTTTATTCTTAAAGCTTTTTTAAATTGCCCCAAAAACTTCAACATAAATCTCGAAGTTCTATTTGAGATAATCGAAATAAGTACTCTATGTAACCTCACGATCTCGTCGATGTACAAATCGGCCAAACTCTCCAATGTCTGATTTGCCCTGGTCGTTAGAAAGTGTGCCGACTTCGTAAGGCGATCCATGATCACCCAAATGATGTCATAATGCTGGCGCATCCTGAGTAGACCTAGCACAAAATCCATGGTAATGTCTTCCCACTTTCACTACAAGATCTCAATTGACTATATCATACCACCAGGTCTCTAGTGCTCTATCTTGACCTGCTAGTAGACCAAGCATCTCGAAACGTACTCGATAATGTCCTTCTTCATGTTGTGTCACCAGTAGTTTCTTTGCTCCCTGGATGTATAGTGAATCTGGTATGATGTGCCTCATCTAAGAGCTCTTTCCTCAATTGAGGATCCTCTGGTACCCAAAGCTTCTGGCTATACCATATGCTTTCGTCCTCCTTTAGATGCAATGTCAACTGATCCTGCTTGCATGCTACAATCACCTTCATAAATCTGGGGTCATCCTTCTGCTCAACAATGATCCAGCCCATGAGCTTTGTCCTCATTGTTGTACTAGTGATCTGAATGTGACCTGATTCCCTATTGAACGGTCTCCAAGCTATCAGGTCCTCGAGCAATCTCCACTCGCTGCTGATAAAACTCACAAGACTTCTTGCTTTTCTACAAAAAGCATCAGCTACTACATTGGCTTTGTCTGGGTGGTATGAAATAGAGAAACCATAATCCTTCAGAAACTCTAACCACCGTCTCTGTCTCATATTCAGATCATTTTTGCGAGAAGATGTATTTGAGGCTTTTATAATCAGAGAATACCTCAAATTGCTCACCGTATAGGTAATGTCGCTAAACCTTAAGTGCAAAGAATATGACAGCAAACTCCACGTCATGAGTAGGGTAGTTTCACTCATAAACCTTTAGCTAGCGTGATGCATAATGATGTGTCTTTTTCAATAAAGCATTTAAAAATATATTTTCAATAAAAATGTTTGTGCAAACCGTGCATCAAATAATAAAAATTGGTTTACACTAGTGGTGAAGTTCAGGTCAAACTCAGGGAACGGGATAAGTACTTTTGTACCCCACACAAAACTACTCTTACTGCCTTGAAAATAAAAATTAATTGACTAAATAAAAGAATGAGTGCTTTCCTCTGTGGAGGACTTACAAAGAATAATTAATGGTTTTATTATAGACCTAATTAATAAAATAAATCCTAATCTAAAAAGAAAAGAAAATGTCTTTCGTCCTCGAGCTTCTAGTCCTTCTTGTTTTGTTGCTATAATCTTTCCTTTCTTTTGAGGGCTTCCTAAGAGGCCTTTTGAGGGGACCTTTTCAGGATCTCAGAGGGCTCTTTGAGGGTACTTTTGAGGGCTCACCGCATGTCTAAACACTTTCTTGCAAGAATAAAAAGATAAAACACAAAACAAAGCACAAAAACTCACATAAATTCAATGTTAGTTTCAACCAAAAATCATAAAAACATGAAATAAACTATCATGAAACAACTCATAACATGTAACTATCCATTACACTAAAAGACAAAATAGTAAAACTAACTACTAACAAGAAACTAAGTAACTAAAGATCAAGAAAGTAATTAAAATAATATGAATAACTAATCACTAATCTAACATGAATAACTATAACTAAGTAATGAATAAAGTAAGCACTAACAATAACAAATAAAACAATGCTAACCAAATTATAATGCTCAATTAAAGCTAAAGATTAAGTTAACAATTAAACTAATGACAAATAACAAAAATGTGTTGTATGGATTTCAACACCTAAAAACAATGACAATAATAAATGTCAACCTATGCTAACTATTCTAATTAACTAATTATTAAATAAAACTAAGAATCGGCTAATAAGTATTTAATTAAAACTAAACTATTACAACTACTAAATTGAAATCAACGATTCACAAACTAACATGCATTAAACTACAACTATCTAACAAATTGAATGAGATAAACTACAGAACAACATGATTATTCTAAAAAGAACGCATCTACTACTTTATCAAATACATGAAAATAGACAAAACCTAAATCGGCTACCATTACTTAATTTAAACTAAATTTTAACTAAACTAATTTATAAAAGTAAACTAATTAATTCTACTAACAGCAGCAACTAACATGAATTAAAATTAAGAACTACTAAAAAAATGACTATTTACTTTGGCACATAAATCGAGAAAATGGCTACACTAAACTATTTGCTACTTTTTTTTTCTTTTTTATATTTTTAGATGCAAGAAACAAACTAAACTAAATTAAATGCAAGAAATATGCAATAAATAAATAACTACATGCAATGATATGATGAATGCCATGCAAAAACTAAAACTATGGAGATGGAGGAGAAGAAATGTACCTACCTTCTGGTCCATCTCTGGCGAAGGGGTTGAGAAAAAGAAAGTGATTTTTACCTTAGAGATGCATGTGCCTCCGTCGACCAAGGCAAGATAGAAAAACGTTAGAAGTAAGATGAATCAAATGGAGAAAGGAAGAGATCGAGGGAGAACCGGTTGGGAACGAAGAGGAGGAGGAAGAGAAGGGAAGAGGGAGAAGAGGCCTGCATTTTTCCAAAAGGAAAAAACATAGGCGGTAGGCTAAAAAATAATATTTATACTAAATATTAGGTCAAAACACGATTTCAATGAAAGTCTGTAAAATTTTCAAAAATTTCAAAATAGGTCTTCCTCAAAAATGTGTTTTTCAAAAGAAGTTTTTCAAAAGAAGTTTTTCAAAAGAAGTTTTTCTAAACTAATTAAAATTAGTAAATACACTCTTATTCTAATTAGACTACGAATTAGAAAATTTCTAAACTAACTAAAACACTGAAAAACATAGGGCAAGTTATGAAATATGTGATTTTTTGATATTTTCAATTTCAATGCGGTTTCTCAAAAACAAAGATAGGAATGAGTTTTTAATATGATTTTTCTATGGATCATGCATAAAATAGTATGAATAAAATATAAAATATAAAATATATGCATGATCACATAGGTTGTAACCTTGTCATTCTGCATTAATACACATCTGAGTCTAGTACCTGATGTATCAATATAAACCTCAAAGCCTCCCTATCTTGAAGACAATGTGAGCACGAGGGTTGTGGTAAGCCTCTTCTCCAACTCTTGGAAGCTATCTTCACACTACTGAGTCCAAACGAACTTGATTCTCTTACGAAATAGCTTCATCATTGGTGAAGTGATCTTTGAGAAATCCTGTATAAACCTCTGATAGTATCTTGCAAGTCTAAGGAAACTACGCATATTTGATACACTCTTAGGCTATTTTCAGTCTAAGACCGCTTCCACCTAGATCCAGAAATAAGATTCAACAGATTAAAATAGGGATCCAAACAATTTCCTTCAAACATAGTCGGTGAGGTATTTTACCTTAGTAGGGTCTATGGATACCCCGTATTTGGAGATCACTTGACCAAAAAATATGACCTATTTTAGATAGAATTTACATTTCGAGAACTCAGCATACAACTGATGTTGTCAAAGTGTATCGAGGACAATTCTTAAATGCCCTTTGTGGTCTTCCTAGCTCTTTGAGTAAATCAGGATGTCATCTATAAACACAATCACAAAACGATCCAGGTAGGGCCGAAAGATCTAATTTATCAGATCCATAAATGCTGATGGAGCATTTGTTAGCCTGAAGGGCATCATCAAGAATTCGTAATGGTCGTACCCCATCATGAAGGCCATCTTTTGCACATCTGACTCCTTGATCCTCAATTGGTGATATCCCAATCAAAGATCTATCTTGGAGAAGACCTTGGCATCACGAAGTTAATTGAACAAGTTATCGATTTGAGAGAGACGGTACTTGTTCTTGATCGTCACTTGATTCAGCATGCGATAGTCAATGCACAAGTGCATTGACCCATCCTTCTTAACGAACAAGACTGGAGCACCCCAAGGTGAAATGCTAGGCCAAATAAATCCATCGTCCATCAACTCTTGCAGTTGCTTCTTTAATTCCTCCAACTCCACTAGGGCCATACGGTAGGGAGCTTCGAATATCTGGGCCATTCCAAGCACCAATTCTATAGCTAAGTTGACCTTTCTAGCAGATGGTATGCCTGGCAAGTCATCTAGAAAAATATTTTCATACTCACGAACCACGTTCAAGTCCTTCATCGGGGTTGTATTGGGGTCTATCAAAGTCACGCTGGCCAGGAAAGCCTCACAACCCTTATCCATACATCATTGCACCTTCAAGGTTGAAATGATTCATCCTTTGCTTTTCTTTTTACTATCCTTGTACTCAAGTACAGGCTGATTAGGGTGAGTAAATTAGATGTGTCGCTTATGACAAATCATACAAGCGTAGTGCTCATACATCTAGTCTATGTTGAGTATGACATCGTAGCCCACCATATCCAACAGAATAAGGTTGGCAGAGAGGTTCTACCCTAAAATCATAACTTCTACCTTGGGTAGATAAGTGTGAGCGATAGAGCTACCTCTCGATGGTGTGATAACTTCTAAAATGTATCACAGTGAAATCGATATAACATCAATCAAGTTCACAAATTGTGCAGACATAAATGAATGTGTAGCGCCAGTGTCAAAAAGAACTTTAGCATCGAACTTTGTAACTCTTTTGTAGAAGTCGTGCAGATGCGGCATGTGGCTCTTCTTTTTCCTTGTGTCTAGGATGGCTAGGGTCATTACTGCTAGGACTATTGTGATTGTTGCTACCCTCAAGGTATAGAGGTCACGCCCTCTTGAGCCAGCTTCTTAGGGCAGTCCTTGATGAAATGCCCCATCTCCCAACATCTGATGCACGCTCTTGTTGCTCTGTAGCAGAATACAAGGTGGATCATCTTGCAATACTGACATACTGTAGGGGTATGTTGTGGTGGAGTACCACCCTGCTGCACCTTGGCCTTCTTTGTAGGCAACACTCTACGGGTCTCAGCGATAGGTTTAGGGCCTTTATTTTTATTGCCCTTCAACTTATCAAACAGTTTGGGTTGAGTCTTCCTAGAAGACTCCTAGTCGTTCTAAAGTACTGTGGCCATCTCAATGGACTGGTTGAAATTTTGAGGACGGCTAGTAAGCACGTGTGTCCTCAATCAGTTGTGCAGCCCATGCACATACTTTTTTGCCCGTGCCTCGTTAGTGGTGTAGGTGTGCATGCAATATTTCTTCAGGTGCCAAAATTGAGTGGTGTATTCTGCCACCTTCATTGAGCTCTGTTGGAGATCCAAGAATTCATGCATCTTGCGATCTTGGGTGTACTGTGGGAAGTAGGTGTCCAAGAACACCTCCGAAAACTCCTCCTAGGAGAGTGTGTGTCACTCATTTGGTGTGTAGCACACCTTGCATGTAGTCTCCCACCAACTCTCAACATCACCCTAGAATCGATAGGTGGTGTAAGAGACCTGCCTCTCAGCTGAAACTTTGAGAATCTCGAAGATCTCACCGATGGTGCGGACCCACTCCTTTGCTGCGTTTGGGTCCTCCTTCCCAGTGAAGGCTGGGGGACTCAACTCCATGAAGTGTATGTAAGACACTCCATGGGTCACAATAATAGGCGGTGTTGCAGTGCCTTCTGGTTGATGGCCAGCACCATTGCTATTACCCCCATTACCAATGAGGTTTTGGTAAGTGGCAATTAGGGTCACGAGGGCTTCCAAGATGAAGTCCTTCTGGGCAGTCCAACCGACGGGTTATCGTGTGGTCATCTAAAATAACATAAATTGGTTCAAATCACTTCTAAGTTTAGCATAAATAAAAGTTTTTTATTCACATGACCCTACAAGGCATCTACGTTCTAATTTTTGCAACAAGTATATAATGAAAGCTATTTCAAGCATATTATTTCTACCACATAACATCAAAACTAATCAAAAGTGAAACATACAACGATGGTGGTCGGATAGATGAGCTTTGAGCCATACTTTCCTTATGCTTTGATACCAAGTTGTAACACCCCAATTTTTAAAACCTGAAAAATGGTGGAATTTTTTGTTTTTTTTAAACACTTTAACAAATAGCAACAAAAAAACTTATCGGTTCTAAAATCTGGTGTGCTACTTTTCGTAACCATTCTTAACCGTACAATAGTGGAATTAAAAATAAACTCAAGCATTTATGAAATAACTAAAGGTCCATAATTATCCATGATTAATTACATTTGTCTAATTGTAATTAAATTGAAATAATAAATCAGAGTCTCAAAATCTTTAGAGGTATAAGAAAGATATAGCTCAATCCCCATCGCAACCTTCCACCATTGCGTGCAAGCCCTACTCACTTCCTAAAAAATATTAAACCAAATAGGGTCAGACATATAATGTCTCAGTAGGGTAGATTATACTAAACCAGTAAAATATACATTAAAAAATAGAAATTTCATCTAACTTTTTCTAAATTAAATATAAAGATTTAATCATGTATCTTAGTAATTAAAGCAAGCATACTAACTACAATAATAAACAAATATGCATCTCTCATTTTAACCAAAGAAGGTAAAAATGCATGAACTTGCCAATACACAAGTCATTTAATGCAAGAACCAGTTCCTATTATTAATTATATTTTCTTTCCTAAATGATGCATGCTATATATAACTAATATGCATACATCTTAAGTTTTCACTTCTTAGCCCCATGGGTACAAACACGTGCAAACACTTGGATCAGGGCCATGACGCAAACAATATTTTCATACAGGAGTGGCTTTAGCCTGGTCGAGCACCCTTCACCAACCCCAGATGAGGGATGACAAACATGAGAGAATCCCAATACCTCTATCCCGATACATCAAAATTTCACTCATGAGTTTCTTCCTCCTACGCTACAGTCTAATGCAGAGGATTTCTCCTATCTTCATAGGTGGGGAGGATCAACCTTCCATACTCAAAATAGAGTTTCATGAAGCCGGATGTACTACTTGCCCTCTCTTTGCAAGTCCTTACTTTAATGTTGCATGTTTCACTTATTTAATTTAATGTTTTATATGCAACATCATGATTGAATTAGTCATAAGGATTCAACCACTTTTAGGGCAAAGGATGCATTCATTAATACATTCATTCTTATTTTTGCAGACACACGTGCATGCATCCATATGATTACATCATCATCATCATCCATATAAGAATATGCATGAATTTACAGCAAGGACAACATAGAATCATTCACATTACATTACACACATTGGACCTTTCGGTCCCTTAGCATGTTAAAAAAGTGTAATTTTTGTAACAACCATCTTACGTTTAGAACGTGGACGTGGGAAACAAGGGTGATACCAAAAAAAATAGGGGAAGGGGTTCCCCGATTCTCTCTCTCTCTCTTCTGTGCAGGTCGGGCGAGGCCACCAACGGCTTATGATTAGTCACCCTACCTCTCTCATTGGATGTCTGCGATGAGTTGTAGTGATTTCAGTGAAGGGCTCAACGGTCAGGTATTATCAAGAACTCTTTCTCTCTCTTCCTTTTGTTCTAGGATTTTTCCTATACTGGTTTTCTCGACAGGGTGATCTTTTTATCTCAGCATTTTTCTCATTTTTTTTACTCATCTTGAATTGGCAGGTGGTGTTGATTTCTTTTTTTACAGTTGTGATGAGCCATCTCAGCTTCCTCAGAGGGAAGGGTTGCCTCTATTTACTCCTCATCCTTGATGCATAAGTTTTCATAAACATATAGTCTTCTATTGTTAATTTGTTTTGTATTTTCTTCTTAAACTGATAAATTGTATAATTAATTTCTGGATTTGTTGAAGATCATGCAGATCCAGAGGATCACGCATATCCAAATGGATGAAAAAACTATGAGCAATAGAATAGAAATGAAGATCACGTTGGTTGGCATGCAAATCTTAGCCAACTATGAAAAACCTAAAATCAAGGGATGTAATTGTAACCTAAATTCGAATTTTGTAAATTTGAATCCCTTCAATTAGTTGATCAATTTTGTACATTGTATCTTTTCCTATTTGTTCTCTTGTAACTCAAGTGATAAAACATACACAATTTTAACCATATTGAATGTATTTTTACTCGTCATTCATGTGTCAACATGGTATCAGAGCGGTGAGGTCTCTTGGAGCTATCACGACCTTCAACAATGTGGGTCAATTTCTACAAGATTACATACTCATTTCAGTTCATCATGATATCGAACAAGAATGTGAATATGACAGTCAACAATGGAGAACAAAGTGATAATCTCTACTTCCACCATCACTCTAATAATCTTGGTCTGATCCTCATCTCGAGCTCTCTCATGGGTGAAAACTATGCTTCTTGGAGTCGTGACATCATAGTGGCACTATTCGCTAAAAATAAGATGGGGTTCATTGATGGATATGTAATCAAAGTAGATGCATCATCACCCATGCTTGCCGGATGGACTAGATGCAATAATATGGTCCTCTCATGGTTACTAAGCTCTCTTTCATGAGAGTTATTTGAGAGTGTGACCTTTGGCAAAATAGTGGTGAAAGTATGAAACAATGTAAGAGAACTGTTTTCTCAGTTCAATGGATCACGCATATTTCAGATCAAATATGCCATTGTAACTCTTCATCAAGAAAACCTCTCAATCGCTACCTATTATACAAAAATGAAGGTGTTATGGGATGAGTTGGCAACTCATATTGTGCTCCCTAGATGCATGTGTGGGGCTTCCAAAGCTCTCTCTGAGTTATATCAACAAGAAAAATTGATGCAGTTTTTTATGGGGTTGAACGACTCCTATGTTGTGGTTTGAAGTCAGATCCTAATCATAAATCCCTTGACAACAGTGAGCAAGGCTTATAGTTTACTCTTGCAAGAAGAATGGCAAAGGAAACTTTAGGTAGCGCCTAGTCTTCAAGTTAATGTTGCTACAACAGTTGATAGTCGGATGAATTGACCTACTAGAGAGGGTCAATGAAGAAACAAGGGCTTTAGAGAGAGGCCACAATGTGACCATTATGGAAAACTGAGTTACATTAATGCAAAATGCTATGAGTTGCTTGGATATCCTCTCAGAGCAAATGCTGCCCAAAAGGAAGAAAGTTTGACATCAAATCTTGCACCTCAGCTAACCATGGAGCAATATACACAACTCATATTTTTAGTGTTATCAAGTAAAACGTCTCAAATGGCAAACATGGCATGTAATCATCTTGTTAACTTCCTTTTTTCTTAGCCATTTTTTTGGATTCTTGATACGGAAGCAACCAATCACCTATGTTGCACCCCTTTCATGTTTTCTTCCTTTGATAACCATTTATATTCAAAGCCATTCAAACTCCCAGATGGATCGTATAGTTCTGTCACTCATATTAGAGAAGTTTCTTTGACTCTAAAAATAAAGCTTGATCACATGCTATGTGTTCCTTCTTTTAATTTCAATCTGATATCTATTTGCAAACTTGTTAATTCCTTACAATGCATAGTGACATTCTACCCTTCTTATTGTCATATTCAGGACTTTTCCTCGATGGAGACGATTGGAGTGAGTAGAGTACATAGAAGACTATATTTTTTAGACTTGAATGAGAATAAGGTAGTAGCAACTATCATCGCTAGATCGAATAATTTTGACTTATGGCATTGGCGTTTTAGTCATATTTTTTTTTTACCGTTTGAAAACTGTCGCGAACATGCGATTCAATTATTTTTAATCATTGTTTGTGTGAAATCTGTCTGCTTGTAAAGCATACTAGACTTTCTTTTCCTACTAGCGAAAGTTGATCTCAACACCCTTTTAATTTGGTTCATTTTGACATTTGGAGTGGATACACTATTCCCTTAAATACGAGTGCTCACTACTTATTTACGGTAGTCGATGATTATAGTTGAGCCACCTGAATTTTTTTAATGAGATTCAAATCACAAACCAAAGGAATGATGCAATCATTCATCGCAATGGTGAAAACTCATTTCAATGCTCAAGTCAAAAACATTAGATCAAATAATGGTTTGGAATTTTTCTCACATGATGTTTAAAAATTTCTCTGTGAAAATGGAGTTTTTTGCCAACACAACTGCGTTTTCACACCTCAACAAAATGGAGTTGTGTAACGTAAGTATAGGCATTTACTTGAAATTACAAGAGCATTAATGTTTCAAGAAAATTTGCCTAATTATTTTTGGGATGATGCATTCTTACAACTGCCTACATCATCAATTGAATTCCAACATCCTCCTTAAAAAATGGTTTTAAAAAGACACCTCATAGGTTTTACACAATATGAAACCAAAATATTCTCACTTAAAAGTGTTTGGTTGCCATTGTTTTGCCCACAATGTACATTACAAGCACAAATTTGATTTTCGTGCTCGTAAATGTATTTTTGTTAAATATCCCCTAAGACAAAAAAGGGTACAAGGTTTTTGACACTAACAAACAAGAGATTTTTATTAGTAGAGATGTCACCTTGCATGAGGACATTTTTCTATTTAAATTTGAAACATTTTCTTAAACTAGAAATTTTACTTTAGTCATCCCTATTTTGAGTGAATCATTCTGAGAAAACACTCCTTTCCAAACCATTCCTAATCAAGGTGGAGAAATATTTCATGAAACCCAAGGTCAACCTGAAAACAATCAAGAGGGCCAAGCACCACAACCCAGACTCGATACTAGTGATGTTCAATCTAGACATTCAAATAGGATCAGATCGCGACCTACATATTTGAACGATTATCAATGTGAGCTTGTTGCACTCTATGCCTACACATCGCCTTCATCATTAACAGGGGCGTTCTTTCCCCTTTCTCATTTCTTATCTTTTTCCAAATTTTCTAAAGAACACAAAGCTTTTCTTGTTTCTATATCCTCTCACGAAGAGCCACGAGACTATCTGATGACATTAAAGGATGAGAAGTGATGAAAACAAAACTTAGACGTTAGTTGAATTGCCACCAAAAAAGAAATCAATCGGGTCAAAATGGGTATTCAAGATCAAGTTTTGATCTGACGAAATAATTGAGCAGTACAAAGCCCGACTTGTAGCAAAAGGTCGCACACAAGAAGAAGAGCTTGATTATTATGATACTTTTGCCCCCGTTGCAAAGTTAGTCACCATGAGATGCCTTCTTTCAGTTGCAGCAAAATTCAGCTGGTTGTTACACTAGTAAGACATCAATAACGTTATTCCTTACGGAGATCTTGATGAAAAAAATTATATGAAATTGCCACCCGACTTTGCACGTGAGGGGGAGACTCGCGTATGTTGCTTAAATAAATCCTTATATGGATTAAAGGAAGCATCTAGATAGTACAACAACAACAACAACAACTACGCCTTCATCCCAAAACAATTGGGGTCAGCGATATGAACCAAAAAAGAAATTCATTTTGGGTCTTCCACATGAATCCTTTTCCTCCAATCATTTCTATCTAACGCCATGTCCTCGGTGAGGTTCAAAGCCTTCATATCCTTTCCTATCATATCCATCCAAGTCTTCCTAGGCCTACCCCGACCTCTTTTAACTAATATATTTTCCCATTTCTCCAACCTTCTAACTGGAGCATCATTAGGCCTTCGCCGAATATGTCCAAACCACCGTAAACGATTCTCTCGCATCTTATTTTCAATGGGTGCAACACCTACCTTCTTACGTATCTCTTCGTTCTGAATCTTATCTTTTATTGTATTTCCACACATCCATCTAAGCATCCGCATCTCAGCTACACTCATTTTTTGAATATGATGTCTCTTGGCAGCCCAACATTCTGTACCATATAGTAAAGCGGGTCTAATAGTCGTCCTATAAAACTTTCCCTTCAACCGCAATGGCATTCTACGATCGCACAGCACTCCAGTAGCACTTTTCCATTTCATCCACCCAACCTTTATCCTATGATTTACATCTCCATCAATTTCTCCATACTTTTGAATGATGGATCCCAAATATTTGAAATAATCATTCACCGGTATATCTTGCTCACCAAGCTTCACTACACTCCCATCACTACTTCGTTGCTTACTAAACCGACATTCCATATATTCAGTCTTACTCTTACTCAACTTAAAACCTCTAGCTTCCAATGTCTGTCTCCATAATTCTAACTTAGCATTAACCCCAGCTCTAGACTCATCAATCAAAACAATATCATCAGCAAACAACATACACCACGATACATTTTCTTGAATTGATCTCGTAAGCTCATCCATCACTATCGCAAATAGGAAAGGGCTTAAAGCAGATCCTTGATGTAACCCAACCGTTATCGGAAAATTGGTTGTCACCCCTCCACAAGTGCGGACATTGGTTACTACTCCTTCATACATATCTTTAATTATACTAATGTACTTGAGAGAAACACCTTTCTTCATCATTGTCCACCAGAGAACGTCCCTAGGTACTCTATCGTATGCCTTCTCTAAATCAATAAAAACCATATGCAAATCTTTGTTCCTCTCTCTATATCTTTCAATAAGTTGTCTAAGAAGATGTATAGCTTCCATAGTTGATCTTCCAGGCATAAAACCAAATTGATTCTCCGATATCATGACAACCTTCCTCAACCTAGACTCAATCACCCTCTCCCAAAGTTTCATAGTATGACTCATGAGTTTTATACCACGATAGTTTGTGCAATCTTGTATATCACCCTTATTCTTATATAAAGGCACCAAAGTACTCTTCCTCCACTCATTAGGCATCTTATTTGTTCGCCAAATCAAGTTAAAAAGATTTGTCAACCATTCTAAACCTTTCTCTCCCAAGCATTTCCAAGCCTCGATAGGTATACCATCTGGGCCAACTGCCCTTCTTGATTTCATTTTCTTCAAAGCCTCTGCAATTTCTTTCTTTTGAATCTTGCGCATGAAGTCACGATTTATCTCATGAAAAGGAATGGAGAAGTCTCCAAGATCTTGAGCATGACTATCATTAAATAGCTTATCAAAATAATCTTTTCATCTCTCCTTAATCTCCTCATCTTTGACTAAAACCCTTTGCGTTTCATCTTTGATACATCTAACCATACCCAAATCCTTCGATTTCCTATCTCTCATCTTTGCAAGCCTATAAATATCCTTCTCGCCTTCTTTGGTATCCAACTTGTCATAAACCTCCTTATATACCTTAGCCCTCGCGTTTCGAACAACTTTTTTAGCTTCCTTCTTTGCTATCATATACTTCTCCAAATTCTCATTATCACGACTCTTACTTAGATTTCTATAACACTCTCTTTTAACCTTAATAGCTAATTTGACATCCTCGTTCCACCATGATGTATCCTTACCTAGTGGTGCACCGCCTTTAGACTCACTGAATACCTCCTTAGCTACTTTTCTCATACCACCCGCTATCTTATTCCACATTGATTCTGAATCCTCCTCGAGACACCAATCAACTTCCTTAACTACCTGCTCTACAAACATTCCTTGTTTAGCTCCTTTCAGTGCTCACCACTTAATTCTAGGATCTATCCTATGTCTATCCCTTTTGCGGCATTGTCTAATTCTAAGATCTAAAATTAAGACTCTATGTTGTGTAGCTACACTTTCTCCTGGTATAACCTTACAATCGATGCAACAACCCCTATCTCTCTTTCTAAGCATCTAGATAGTGATTTGCTAAATTTTCAAATGCTCTAAAGAAAGCCAACTTCAAACAGTTACTAGCAGATTACTCTTTATTTTCATTGATATTAAGCGATAAGTGCACATATGTTCCGGTGTACGTCGATGACATAATCATTACTGACAATGATGAAGAAATGGTGAGAAAGCTGAAAGATTTCTTAGATAAATCTTTTCATATCAAAGATCTTGAAAAATTAATTTTTTTCCTTGAAATTAAAGTAACTCTATCCAAGGAAGGTATCTTCTTGAATCAAAGAAAATATACACTTGAATTATTAAAAGTTGGACTTCTGGGATCCAAACCGAGTGACACACCCATAGAACTAAACCACAAATTGGATCACTCCGAAGAGGTTATTAAAGATTCGACATCATATAGAAGACTTATTGGGATACTCATATACTTGACTATCACACGACCGGATATCACATATGTGGTCCACATCTTGAGTCGATTTATATAGGAGCCAAGGCAACCACTGAGAGGCAGCAATGAAACTCATAAGGTATTCGAAGTCTACATTGGGTCAAGGAATTTTACTTGATTCAGAAGGAGATTTAAATCTATCTTGCTATGTGGATTCGGATTGGGCACGTTGTTCTTTCACTAGAAGATCAACCATTGGGTATTACACTTTTCTTGGGCATCACCCATTTCCTAGAAAACTAAGAAGCAGACTACAGTATCTCATTCATCTGTTGAAGCTGAATATCGGGCCTTGGCAGCAAGTGTAAGGTTACTTGGCTAAGATATTTGTTTCATGATTTAGGAATTCCACAAGATAAACCCGCAATAAATTTGGTGACAATCAATCGGCAATGCACATAGGAGCAAATCCAGTGTTTCATGAACAGATGAAATATATTGAATTGGATTGCCATTTTGTGAGAGAAAAATTACAGCAAGGAATCATCTGCACCAAGTTTGTTCCCAGTAAATATCAGAAGGCAGATATATTCACCAAGGCTGTGGGGCATGACCAGTTCATCCAATTAGTAAACAAGATAGGCATAATAAACCCTCAATGACCCATCTTGAGGGGGAGTGTCGAAGATCATGAGGATCCAGAGGATCGTGCATATCCAAATGGATGAACAAACCGTGAGTTGCTGCAAATCTTAGCCAACTATGGAAAGCCTAAAATCAAGGGATGTAGTTGTAACCTAAATTCGAATTTTGTAAATTTGAATCCCTTGATCAGTTTTGTACATTGTATCTTTTCCTATTTATTCTCTTGTAACTCGAATGATAAAATATACACAAATTTTACTATATTGAATGTATTTTTACTCGTCATTCACGTGTCAACAGAATTTGGTGATCAGGATTTTTCTTGAGATTGATTTTTATTACTGTAATGTGTTTCGGCAGCATTTTCACTGAATGTGGTATTGCACTTCTTCTTTGGTTAATGCATTGATGCTGATTATTAAAACATGATGTAGTTATTTTCTTCACTCTGTTATATGTCATTTGGATATTTCATGGGATTGAAATTAGGTTAAGGTGCTGATTTTAGGTTTTCTAATTGATGTGCAGTGAATTCTCTGATATATTTGATGTATGGCACTTTAAAGAAACACTGAAATCTGATGTGAGGATAGTCTCCTCACTCCTGGCAACCCATTTGAGGTGCGTAGTTGCAGAAACCATTCCTGTTCATGCTACTTCTCTATGGATTCGATCAAAATTCCAAGCAAACGTGAAGCTTTCCACCATTCTTTCAACTTTCTCTGTGGGAAAATGAAAGAATTTCCATTCATTCAAGTGTCTATCTATTTTTGCCTTTAATACAAAGTTCAGGCAACTTTTTCCTCTCTGGCTCTCTCTAAGATCGTTTTCCCTTCTTTCCTGCATAATCTCAAGAAATGATTTGCTTCACTAATACTCAATGCAAAACTGTACCAGTGCCCAATCTGTTTGAAGGTGTTCACTTCTGGCCAATCATTACGACACAAGAGGTCTCATCTTGCCCCAGTTGGAGATTCAGAGTTCAGAGGCGATGCTTGTAGGACAATTTTGATTCAACAGCAAGTGCCTGTAATTGCAGATTTTCTTGATCTTAACCTTCCTGCTCCTAATGATGACCAAGAAGATAGTCATTCTGGATTTAAATTTTTCTGGGTTGGCGATGATCAGAAGCAAAATGCAATAGAAAAGGAAGAGGTAGCTCAAATTTCTGTAGGGAATGCTATTATTAGTAGCAAGCATGCTGATTTCCATCGTATACGGCCTCTTCCCCCACCATGCCTGCAGGTTTAGGCTCCAGCCTAATTCAAATCACGCCAAATGAAATTCTTTTGTTCTAGGTGTGCAGACAACTAAACAAGTTTTGAGGCTATAGTTGGGGTCGATTGCCTGATATCTGTTGTCATTCATCTACCGTAGTCTTATGAACATTTTGGGTATGACGCAGATCCTGGCTGAGTTTCGGCAATGAAACAAGAGTGTACATACATTTCATGGAATTTGTTCTTTTTTATTCATTCTTTCCTGAATTGCTATGCTAAAGAACAGTGTGAAATCTCCTCATCGTGTGCCTAGAAGCAGTTCTCTTTTTCTTTTCTTTGATACCTTCAATGTTCTAAGAATTTCCTTTTCAAGAATAACACAGTATGGAGACAAAAATGTTACATTGTTATTTGAATTGTTAATGAAGATCAACTGCAAGAAAGCCGCCTGTGGTTCAAATTATTTTTCAGGAGCCAGTACATTCAGTTTCAGTTGCCAGTTTATGGTGGTCATTATCATATTCTTCTTTCCATTTTCTTAGATTTATTTTCATATAATGTTGTGGTTCAATCAAGGGCATGTTAACTTGGTGTTCTGTTCTGATTATTTCTAAGTTATTTGTGGCTGATGGATTTGTAGAGTGCCTAAGCAGTTCTTCTATTATCAGCTTTAGGCTGCTTATCTGATTAATAAAATTAGTTTTTTATTATTATCTTAATGATTTTAACACGTGTCATGTTATGATTGACACAATAATTTTTTTATTATTTCTTGGCCAATACAGCTGAATCGGTGGCCCAATGCAAAGGGCCGATACCGATAATAAACTTGTTAAAACATGTAAAATGGTGAGCGGATTGGGTCATACAATCCAAAACAAAGTAATCTGACTCATTATCCATGTCTGTCCAAGTTATCCGCACATGTCATCAAACAACGGACATTTGAGATACAGCATCCTTGGACTTGGTACAATTGTTACGGATCAAACATAACCAGTGTTCTGTCCATTTTTTTTTTGTTCATTTCGTCCAATCCTTGACAAGCCATCAAACAAGAATAGTCATATCTCATTTCTAAAAAAAAAAAAAAGTCATCTCATAAACTATCTTAAATGGATTAAAAATTCATACGCAGATTCCGAACTTACAGATGAATTTATATAGTAACATACTAAAGAAACATGCCTTAAATGAGGTGTTTTTTTCATTTAGGGGTGATTTTTTCTACTTAAATTGAATTGGCTCAAAGTACAACTGTTGATGAATAAACAATGACAAATACATTTATAAGTTTGAATTAAGTAAAAGATTACTCTCTCTCTCTCTCTCTCTCTCTCTCTCTCTCTCTCTCTCTATATATATATATATATATATATATATATATATATATATATATATATATATATATATATATATATATATATATACATGCTGATTTCAAGATTGAGTTGATAAGAACCGGCTGTTGACTCAGATTTTCTTCTACAAAAAAAATCATCAAAACCAGAAATTCAGATTCTGATCCCCACTAAACGGACCATGTTGAATCGACTGTAATTTTTACTGACCTAGTTGACATTGTATAATGCACGCTCCGAACCTGCTGTCCACCTGTCACTTGGGCATCGATTACCCAGTTGATAATTTTCGTTGTTTGCATCAAATGTTTTATACACGTAAGAGAGAGAGAACGGTTCTCGTCCCTTGCCACCATTTGGTGAACAAAGCAAACACTGTTGTGACAACGAAATGAGGTAACAAAGCAACAGCAATGACTGTTGCAGTAAGGAAAAGGGAGACCGGACAATCATGAAAAGGCAAAAAACCCAACAAAAGTTCTCTCCCAACGTTTCATTCTTTGCATCGCAAGGTGTGGACACTGGACAAGAAATGCACTGCACAAACTTCTTCTGTCCATTGGATATTTGATGAAACGTATGGCCCTGCCTGCTGCTTCATACCTCAGAAATGCAATCCACTGGACGCACTGCCCAAAAGCATCTAAAGAACGCACACTGGCACAATGTGCACCACCTCCCTCTTCCCCAATACCGGATTCGAGAATATTTTTGGTGACCACATAATGAGATTTTTCAATGAGGTTTTGTGACAGTAGATGGATCGGGCTCCAGTAGACAGGAGCCCATGTTCGCGAAACACATGAATAACTCCCATCTCAGATTCAATATGTGGATCAGAGATCCATGGGATTCAAAAGCACCCATAGAGTGTGTTTGAGCCCCTCGGATCTTGAGACCAGAGGGGTCCACTCGCATATAAGATCTGAGGATCTCAAGTCCAACCCTACAAGTTTCCTGAAGCTCTCTCACCCGGATAAACCATATAGCAAAAAGAAACCATAAACCAGGATAAAAGAGCTTGCCGCACCCATGAATAAATATTTTGTAGCTCTCTCTTTTTTTCACAAAAATAAGGATCTCAGATCCGAGCTACCCTCGAATCTGAGATCCAGCATTTGATGGCACCCCGGATTTTGGCATGGACCCAGACCACATCAGCAAATCCTTGTTGCCTCCGATCCTTGGTTTCTTTGGATCTATCATGAAAACAAACCCACAGTAGATTCTCCAGGGCTGGATAACTGTGCACAACATGGCTAGATAAATGCATACTAAAGTCCTTGGTTTGTCAGTAAATCCAACTACAGGGTCCTTAAACCAAGATCCGGATCCAGTCTCCTCAGCTCCTACTCAAACCCACCCAGACAGCCATAGGGCTCAACCTATCAGCAAACGCAGCGATTTACAAATTCTGAGGGACCAAACACATCGAAAAAAAAAAAGGCAGATCAAAGAAGAACAGAAAAAGCAGAGCATTCAACAAAGGAGACCACCCTTTGACCTGTCAGACAACGACATAACTGCAACTTGACTAGGGAAAGAAACGAGGACCAAAAAATCTTGGATTTGGTTGATCAAGACAAGCATTTATTGAAGATGATGCTTGGTAAATTTGGGAAACCAACAAGGTCATTTTGGTAAAAAACAGAGAGAAGAAGGTACCACCATGCCTCTCTGATGCACCACCCAACCGACTAAGGACCCACATGAAAGGTTATGCATTCAGCATTGTGTCATCACCATGGAATGGCAATCAGCAAGGTGATTAGGTACGAGAAAAGGAGATGGAAAAGTGAAAAAAAAATGCAGAAAGAAAGCTGCCAAATTACCCCATTACAGAGAGAAACTGTCAAAAGAGCAGGCAGGGAACAAAAGAAAAAGCATTGGCCAGTGACCACAAACATAAATGTGATGGAGGGAATGGTGTAATAAAAACATAAAGAGGACGCCTGGTTTACGAATTCTCAGTTTTATATCATTTATCAGTCAACTGCAAATGTCCCCCAATTCCCTCAAATGTCTCCATTCTGTAAGCAGCTGGTTCACGGCTACCATGTATCCAAACACCAAAAATAATACCATCATGGATCACAATCGTTACAATGTTCCTCAATTCCCCCCGTTTACCGAACAGCTGATTCACAGCTGCAATATTCAATACCAAAAAATAAAGATATGATGGATCATTTCTTAACACCAGTTGGAACCTCCGTTCAATCAAAGAGAGAAGTATTGCAGATGGATGAAAGTATAAACTAAGTCCCAACATCCATAGATTAGCAAATTGTTCTATCCAAAGTTACACATTAGATATATAACAAAGATCCCAGTCCACGGCAACAACTACTATAGAAAGGCAAAAAAAGTACCAAAGAAAACAGGTGGAACGTGGTGCCATTACCACCGAGCCAAATGAATCGTGGAGCCATAACAGCAAAATGCCAGTCTACCCATGTCTACACTGTCCAAACAAAGTTTGGGGCGTCCTCCCGTGGCCCAACCAGTGTCCTGTAGACATAGAGCTTCTCGACTGGTTCGTCATCACCCAGGTTCTCATCCATCGTATCCCTATCATTAATTATCTCAACATTGAGCCTTGGCATCCGTTCTGCGAGTAACTTGCATCCGTGGTAAGTAACATTGCATGATGACATCCAAAGGGATCGCATTGTTTCATACTTTGCCACGTCCGCCAGAAGCGCTCCATCGCCAAAGGGGCTGTCCCTGATCTCCAGCTTCTTCAGATTCTTACAGCCCCTCAACACATACCCCATTCCCTCATCACTTTCGCCAGCAAACGCAATGGACAACATTTCCAGACGTTCACAATAGACGCCAATGTATAGGAATGCCTGATCAGTAAGTAGGCCAGAGATGGACAAGCGACGAAGGTTCTTGCAGGACTGAACAATAGCCCCAAAGCCTTCATCCAATGGCTCCATGGTTATGTGGTCTGGCTTCTTTGGTTCTATGATGCATAGCCTGAACCGAGTGAAACGCGGGCAGTTGTTCGCTATGGCTATCAAGGCTGCATTTGTCATCTGGTGACAGAAGTAGAGAACCGAATGAAAGACAGGGCAACCCTTCGATACAGCTATCAAACCTTCTTCAGTGACAGCAGCATGCCCTTCACCATAAGGATCAGAAGGGAATACCCGCAATTCCTGCAAATCCTTACATGTCGATGCTACTACTTGAAGTCCTTTGTCTCCAATATGGTCCAACACCTGCAAACATTCAACCAAATTTGAGAAGCTACCAAGACAGAATTAACATAACAGATTTAAATTCCAAGATCAAGATCAGGTGTCCACGGGAAAAACAAAAACGATACAACAACAATGGAAATCTCTGTTTACAACTCCATCCAAGGCAAAACATCCTGACGTACATGAGAAATGTAAGATTGCCTAGTCCTTAACATGTCAAACAAAAATCTCTAATTCAATCGAAGAGGAGCAAGCAGATAAATAAAAGCAAACACGAGCAACAACAGGGTTTTGAAACACGTTTCTCCTAGTTATAAGAATCTTGAAGCAGCAGCAAGAACCAACCAAAGTTACAGTTGTGAGAAACCTTACCCACAATCGCTGAAGTTTAGGACAGTGGGAAACCAACTTGATCAAATCAGCGCTTGGGATCGTAGCGTAACTCAAATTCAGTGAGGTCAGGTTGGTACAAACAGAGTAAACTGACTGCAGATACGAGGGAGAAACTTCCCAGAACCCGGACAAACTTCTCAACGACTTGCACTTGAGGAAGGCACTGGCCATGTTAGTAGATCGCACAGAGCGAGGTTCATGTGCATACCCACCCGTACCCAGGTCCACCAACTGAGGAGCTTTCAACAGAATCCGATAAAGAACCTCAAGAGGGACCGAGCGATTTAACCGCAAACTCTCAAGATTCGGGCACCTTGCAACCAACCTCTCAAGCGCCCCAAAATTCACCTCACCCTTCAAACAAGCAAAATTCAGGCGCACAAGTGACGTGCATGAATCAGGGAAGCAACTGAGCCAATGCCCTCTGTGATCTTCGATGTCATTTTCTTGCAAGTCCAGCTCTCTAAGATGCCTGTAAGTTTGAATCAAAACAAAGAACCAGAAAAAACTAAGAAAGAGAATATTCAGTGGTCAGGCTGCCCGATCACACGCATCACTGGTAGAAGCAAAAAATAACATAAATGAACAAGAAAATCAGATTTTGGAGCCTGGTTTCTTAGTTGCAACAAGGAGAGCATTAGCTGGGCTCCTAAAATCCACCACTCATTTCCTAGATGGACTACCCACAAGCTAAGGGAGTCAAGTAACCAATCCAACCCCAGTCCTGAGCTTGTCCATCTGCAAAAACTACTCCCTTGATGTTTAACTACCCAATAAGGGAATCCCCACCTTAATGTTTTGGCCTACTTCCCATAACATCAATCTAAACTTCATATAACTCGTTAGCAAGTTGAAAACAGGGCAAGGCATAATTAGCAACAAAGAGTTGAACAAAATAAATGTGAAACAAAAAATGACTACAATTTAAAAAGGAAAGCAACAAGAAACAGATGATCTACAAGAAGACTCACCTGCAGTTTGCAGCAACCGCAGCAATACCATCCGTCGTAAACCCGTCGCAACTAATGAGAACCAACGACTTGAAGTACGGAAACGATCGCGAAAGAAGCTCGAGGCTCTCGTCCGAGACCACCATCCTCTTCAACCGGAGCTCCTCCAGCCACGGGTAGCTCTTCGCCATGGCTTCAATCCACGGATCAACTTGGCCTCCCCAATCGTTGGGGACCAGATTGAAATCGGCAAAATGGGGTTTCCCCTTCAGAGTGAGTGATTTGATCCGCGGAAACCTCGCGATCAGCTGCTCCGGGCTGATCGCATAGCAATTCCCTATGAACACCCGCTCCCTCGACCACCTCTCCAGCCGGAACCACGATCTGCACACCAGCGACGCCGCATTCCGGTCGCGGTGGCTAGAAATGAAACTGAAGATGTGCTCGACGATCTCGTCCGGAAACGAAGCCATACTCTCCGAACCCCACAAGCCAATCCAGGCCCACCTCAACGTGATCTAAAAGCACCAGAACAAACCTAGATTTCCACTACCCCAGTGAAGAAAAAACTATAAAAAACATGAAAAAATAGGGAAAAACGAACACCCACAATCCAAAATCTCTTCCTCTCTAACCTCAACTACATCATCCCTGAGCTATCCAAAAACCCTAACCCTAACTTTGCAGTCAACACTTTACCATAAACCACCACCACGAACCCTAAAAAAGGGGGAAAACTTTACATAAAAAGGCAACTTTAAGTCTTTAACTCAACTGAAACTCCCAAAAGCGCCCCCATTTCTCCCAAACCACACCATTAAATCCCTCCTGATCCTCAAAATGAAAGACTGAATCTTCCATAAATAGATAACAAAACACCCCAAAATCCTCACAAACTCAACTACATCATCCCTGAACTATCCAAAAATCCCATTATTTTCGTTAAAAAAGATCAGGAAAACCCAAAAGATCCGAGGGAGTGTATTGGGTAGCACAGATTCCATCTAAACCCCCTACCCCCAGAAACGAAAAAGGGAGGGAAGAAGAAGACGAACTCACACAAACCCTAGATCTACAGAGTAAAAATCACGAATCTTCATGATCTAAGAATGCAAAAACAAGTGAACTGAACCAAAACCTTACCACAAAAACTCGTAAGAAAAAACCCTCTCTCGCTCTCACCCAAGACAATGTTTTCTTTTTCCAAGTTTCTCTCTCTCTCTAAGTTAGGAACCAGTACTAGGTTTTAACTCGAGGTGTTAACCATGGTTAAGCACGAGAGAGACTCCCATCCCTATCCTTCGCACTCTAAACGAACGGCCAGGATGAGGCCTTCGGAATACGACAATGAATACCGGCCGTAAGATGCAGATCCCTGCACGCCTTTGGCAGGCATGCGTCCTTATCGACGCTGCTACCAATCACATTATTCATCCGCACGAGCAACTCAGCTTAATATTTTTAATATGAGGGGATTTGTTTTTTAACCCCTCAGTAACCTTTACATGCGCTCATGCTCCATGTATCTTCTTTGATGAGCACATGATTCAATTTCAAAAGAAAAATCTTAAGGGTTTTTAAGTAAATATCGTAATGCTTAAGGGGTAGCTACCTGCTTCCGTACCAGGCATCCAAGGGTTTGGTTCATGTTTTAACCAAATCTGATCGTACATATGTGTTATAACTTTGGTATACACTTATTCCCCCACTCATATAGTAATATGGGGTACTTTTGAATGCCATATTGGATTGGGGTGGGACCCGCACAAAAATTCGACCTAAACCAACACTTAATCTTGAGGAGAATATGAGATCCATAATTTGGTTGTAGTTGGAGCATCTTGAACACAATTGAAAGGGAGAGGAGGGGAAGGAAGGGCTATAGATAAGTTTTCTCTAATGCTTTCGAGCTTAAAACCAAGTTTGAGATCCCAACATTCAAATGCAATGTAATGAAGCTTTCTATGTAAAATATGTGCTTCATTCACAGGTAAGATGGGTTTTGTGTAAGATATTTGACACCGAACCAAATCCGTTTGTCAAATTTTACCTTGCATCATGGATCAATTGTGGCGCGGCTTCTCCAATCTAAAAAGGTTAAATGTGATAATAACTGGATTGGCAAAGCCACACTAACAAGCCCCAAGGGGTTTGGCATAGCGGAGGAGTGAGCCTTCCACAGGTATTCAAGGTTTCACTCTCATGATTTTTTTAAAATAGGGTATAATGCCATGCATTTTTTAAAAATTTACCATTAAAAACATTTTTTAAATATTTTATTGTATAAAAAATCATATTATAACTCAAACTCATGCAATGCTATGTGAGGCACAGCCTATGTAATCACTCCTCTATTCCTTGTAAAATGTTTAAAAGAAAGTCAAAATACGGGTACTGACCAATATGCTATGTGAGTCCAGCTTGGGCTGTTCCGGCTTGTTAAGGATACATACTAGATTGAGCTTCGTTAAGCTCGTCATGAGCCGAGCCGAGCCCAAGCTCGTTATGAGTCGAGCCACCATGAAATGGCTCATTTTTATTTAAAATTTTAATATTAAGTGTTTTTTAAGCTTGATAATATTTTAAATATAAATATATTATATATAATACATATAATATATAAATAATAAATAAATAAAACATACATA
The DNA here is from genome assembly GCF_984573655.1 of Nuphar pumila. NCBI lineage: Eukaryota > Viridiplantae > Streptophyta > Magnoliopsida > Nymphaeales > Nymphaeaceae > Nuphar > Nuphar pumila. The sequence goes on along the minus strand of NC_143255.1, from coordinate 128,882,440 downwards.
ATATGTATATTATATGTAATGTATATAGTAACCAACTAAGGCTGCGCTTGTCGAGTAAGAGCAGCTGCTACCAGTCACCTAGTGTTGAGACGTTGCAAGTTCAAATCCCAATGATATTGTTGTATAAGTGCCAAGGCTCTGCATAGCCCCAGCTTGCCTTTCATAAAATATATATTATATATAACATATGAGTATATAATATATATAATGAGCTTATACGAGCCGAGCCGAGCCGAGCCGAGCCAAGCTGAGCTTGCCATATTCGTGCTCAGCTCATTTAGCAAAACGAGCTGGCTCGTAGCTCAGCATGCCGAGCTCAATTTCCGAGCCCAACTCCGAGTGTTCGTCTCGTTTCTCAGCCCTAGTTGGTAGTCTGTAATGGATTTTAAGTATAAAAAGAGAAGGAAAATAGCAGCAAAAACGAAAATAAGGATCCAAGTGGCACCATCTCAGTTTGCTTGGTAAAGCACCCCCATGTTATTTCTCAGGGTCAAGGACGTATTAGGCCTTGTCCCAATTACTTCTCACGGTTAAGTCAAAAGCTAAGTTCGTCAATATTCGAATGAGTCTACTTTTTTACTTTTGACTTTGGTGAAATGATAGAAAAATATAAAAAACGAAACAAAAGAATAAGAGAAAAGAAGCGCATGAGAGTATAGCGGGTTTCCCGGGATTCTCTGCCTTACCGTTTGTCCTTTCTTTTTTATATCCTTTTATTTTATTTTTTACAATAAACCCTATCTTTAATATTTAATAGACTTGTCACTGTCCGTGCTATTATGTATCAATTATTTAAATATGCCCTTCCTATAATACTCTTTTTCAATTTCACGTTATATTTGCAAAAATGGAACTTTTAAAGTGTGTCTCGTGTAATTGCGTCCCACATTTTTGCAACACGATGCACATAAGCAATAAATGTTGGATGGATATAGCCCTATACCCTAAGACCTACTAAGCCTAGCCTCCCTATCCATTGACCCCAACTCATCATGAGTGCCCTTCCTCTTATGTGCTTATTATCTCTACAACTGGTAGGGCCCTCCCTTCTTAGGGTAAGGTTTCCAAAAGATTCAAAACCAAAAGCAAAGAAAATGACCCATCTTGGCTTTCATAAACGACCTTAATCTTTTTCAAACATAAAATAGCTCAAAAGGGGTTGTTCCCTTTTCCTCTTTGGGGTTGATTAAGAGAGAGAGTTAGTGCCCTATCTAAGTGGGTCTATTCTAGTGATGTTCCTTGCCAAGGGGTTGTTTAAGAGAAAGTTGGTAGTACCTATTTAAGAGGAATTGGATACAACACTGACCTTTTTGGGTACTTGATCTCATGGACTGTGTCCCCACATTGGTCTCTTTAGGCCAAGAGGACATACCCAACTGCCATAAAAAAGCTGGATGTGCCCTAGACAACGTAATGGGTAGAGGTGTGGGGGTATATATTAAAAAAAAAACTAAAGAACCTAACCAAAAAAGCAATGCTTTTACCTTTGTCGATGTTTAAAGTGTCCCCTGTGTCCTCAAAGGGATTTGATTAAGTGGGATGAGACTTAGGCCGCTAGCCAGGTGGTCTCTAGGTTAAACTCTCATGGGCATCACCCTTTGTGCAAGCAAAAGGGTAGCGATTCCATGAGATAAGCCCACAGAGTTTTTATGCTGTCAGGACAACAGCTATAAGTACAGCACGCAGAACCAGCAAAACAACTAGGTCTCTGATCTTGTAAATATAAAAGAAATAGGTGTCCCGTGTGACCTTTGTGGCATTGTCATTGGTAATATGAATCGTAAACAAAGTAATCACAACTAGACGGCATCCAGCCTGGCTCTTTTGTCTCACATACAATACTAAGGTGTAATGGAGGTATCAGGCTGGAACCAAGTTGTTGAATGATGTAGGCAAGTTCAGAGCAGGATTAGGTTAATATGGTGTTTGTATATTAGGCTCAAGTATAGGGGTGTCAACTGGTAGGGTTTGGTTCGGATCCAGGTAGAACCAGACCTAACTTGGATTTTTGGCTATGTGGTATCAGGTCCAGATCAGAATCTAAACAGACCCATCATAAGAGAAATCATACCCGGACCTGATAAGAACTACATGAACCAGACCCGGGCCATACCGGGTAAAACAATATTTTTATTATTTTTATATTAAAAAATTATGCGTCTTAATCAGAACTCAGGTTGGGCCAGGGTTTGGTATAAAATTTCACAAACTGTACCCGGGTTCATGTATTAATCGAACCTTCGGGTCCGAACCCACGTCTTAATCGGGTCTTCTTATTTATCACCATACCCGGAGCCTATAGGGTTTGGTACGGGTCCGGGTTTACCTGGACCCATTGACACCCCTACCCAAATATACTGCACTCTCTGGTAAAAAGTCAATGATGTAAGCTTTCTCTAATTAATCTGACCCCTTGGATGTTAAATAGGGGTGTCAATAGGTTGGGTTTGATCCGGACCCAACCTGTATCAAACCTTATAGGGTCCGACAGGCCTGATTAGAATCCGGATCTGACCAGAACGGTCTGATTAATATATGGGGCTGAGTATGGTTTGTGAAATTTCATATCAGACCCGGTTTTTTTAAAATCTGCAAAATTTCAATGTAAAAATGCTAAAAAAATTATTATTTACCAGGTCTGGTTCATGTAATTCTTATAGAATCCGGGTGTGGTGTTTCTCTTATAGTGGGTGCGATTAGACCCAGGTCTGGACCTGGTACCATCTCAAATCCGGTTTGGGTTTAGTTTCACCTGGGTCTGAACCAAACACCCTTAATGGTAAACATGGTGTTTGTTACCAGATACAATTTAGATGGGTAGTTTCAATTTTCAATCGTAAATTGGTGTATCTTAATAGCGAAAAAGCTTGCATACAAAGTGCATTTTGGATTGTATCTATAGAGTATTGTTCTAAAAACATGTTGAAAAATAGGTACTTTGTACCAAAGAGTGGTATTTATGAGTGTAAAACACACTCACACAGTGGTGATACCAAATTAACCACCAAACTTATGGTGGCACACTAATGATTTATGTGTATTTAATCTCCAAAAGCAAAAGGTAACCTTTGGATCATGTTTAGCATGATCTATTTGCTATTTTCAAGTGTTAAAACTGACTTCAACATAATGTTTTGGGTCATTTTTAAACCACTTATCTTGATAAATTGTGAACTATTGATTTTTCACTATCATGAAAATTAAATCTTATGTTGTATAAAAGTTGATTGATCCTACAAGCGTAATAAATAAACCATACTAAACGTATTTGTACAATTAAATCTAAACAGTTGGTGGCAAGAGCAGTGTAAACAAGAGTGTACCACCATATGGTATTGTGTTTCAGAACTTCTCTCTCTCTCTCTCTCTCTCTGGTGAAGACATGATAAATGGGTTTTTTGAATTTTTTTTATGTTTTTCCCATAGATGTGTTCAATATAATGGATTTACTATATATGAATCAACACATGTATCATGTTTTCCGATTGAAAAAAGTGATATTTAGATCCTTAAAAATTTATGAAGATTTTAGGCCATTGATCTTCTCAAACCTTATAAAAACCTACCCACGTATTTGAATTAAACACTTTTGCTTTTTGAAAAGCAAGCTGGGGTTAGGCAGACCCCTACCAGTTATACAATTAGGTTTTGAACCTGCAATATCTCAACACAAGGTGACGTGCTCTAGCTGCTCCTACCAGACAAGCAGAGCCCCCCCCCCCGTTGGTGTTGGAATTAAACACTGCAAGAGCTGATCCTTATAAAATCAATCACGTAGATCACATCTGTACAGTCAAAATTTAAAAATAAAATAAAAAACCCAAAAAACTCATTTAGCGTATTTCATTTATGTTTTTATGACTTGTATAATGAGAGAGAGAGAGAGATCAACAGGTTCAACATGCACGACTAAAATGTTGGTTGATTAGGCAAAAATTGCTGAAGTTATCTCAAGAGTAGACTAGACGAGTGAATTGTGCAAGTTGGGTAGAGTGGGCTCGACCTGATGAGGTTTAGCCTCACAAGCAAGGTTGGCAACAAGCTCCGTACCGTTGCAAGAGCATGCGTTAACAGATGTGGAAGTAGCCCCACTCACCTTCCCATCATCCATTGGACCACCTTTTCTATCTTCATTGAAAAGAAAAAGTTGAAGGAAAAAGAAAGGACACCAATGTCATTTCTCTTTCATCCCTACGAGGAGCCAAAATTGTTGTTTGATAATGCCAAACAGCAGACCTTTTCAAAGGGGCCAATCTTGCATTTGAGTTGAGGCCATCACCCAATTCAAAGTCAAGCTTGTTTGTCCAATTTAATGTGCATCCAACATTTTCTGGCGAAAAGGAAAAAAAACGAATAAAAGTGAGAAAAGCCTTCCTAGGGTCCTTTCTTTCTTTCTTTCTTTCCTTCTTTTTATCCTAAGAAACCATCCCAATATCATATACCTAGTGGTGCCAAGCCAGCTCTGCTGGCTGTACTTTACTTACTATCATTGTCTTGACAGCGGCTTGTGTAGAGGGTGATACTCATGGGATTTGAACCTAGATCACCGCCTAGCGGCCTAAGCCCCCCCCCCAATCCCACTACACCAAACCCCTTGGGGCTTCACATCAAGGGTCATGTAAACAAGAGGTTGTCAATCAATCACTTGCACATGATTGAGGTTCCCTGATTACAAATCCACTTGCAGGTGAAACTCCAACTCAATGACAGAGGGCACAGTTCCAGTTGAACCACTAGGTTTGGTTTTTTCATCAAGGCAAAATTATAAAGAGAGATGAAGACTAGGGGTGTCACTATGTCCCATAAACAGTGTGTCCTATAATTGCTCCTAGACAAGATAATACACCAAGAAAGGGATGTGGGAGGAGAAATTAATACGAAAAAGGACCCCAAAGGTACCAAGTTTGTATCTTTTACACAACAATGCATGTGATCACCATGTATCAAAATCATGTGTGAAAAGATGTATTCTTAAGAATCTTCTTTTCATTGGCATATTATCATTCAATGGTCAATTTTTTCCCCTTCCCCACCTCGTCACATCCCATGCGTAAGCTATACTTTTTAGGATGTAGCATTCGAGTGTCCCACACAATGTTGTCAGTATCGGAATTGGACTTGTATCATTTGGCCAATGATTCAGGTGTATCGGCCTATACCAATAAGTGTATCGTTCTGAATTGGCCAAAAAACAATTAAAAAAGTATTAAAAATCAATCAGAACGTGGCATATGTTAAAACTATGTAAAAAATAATTTTAAATTATTTTTTACATTTATTAAAAAATAGCCTATTCAGGTTAGTAACTTATCTATTTTCTGAAGATATGATATGTATCGGCTGATACACACCGATCCTGATAACATTGGTACCAGAGAGAGAGAGAGAGAGGTGAATCCTTCGCTTTAGGACCAGATCATGCCACCCCCTTTCCTTACTTCTCATCATTTTTTCCTGTCCACATCTCTCTCTCTCTCTCTCTCTCTCTCTCTCTCCTTTTTTTTTAAATGCTTTCAAGAGTCCTTGACTTTGGAACATAACTCATGATTTCAAGGATTAAAGATCAGATTAACAGCAAACAAATTTCCAAAAGATAGAAACACACTGAGAACTAAGTAGGTTATGATTGCTTTCTTGGGAGAGTCACCCTCACTTTTGACTCACAAAAAACAATAATAGATCCGGACGGTAATATATAGTAATGTAATAAAAGTTAATTAGTTGTTCATGATTTTATTCTTAATTAATTTTATTGGTATCAACCCTATGATAAAGAAGACCTTGGGTACAGAAAATTGAGCATTATCTTGACATATAGATATGTCTGCTTAAAGTGCATAAAAAATAATTGATCAAATTCTTGGTTGCTCCAAGGTGAGGGTGGAAAAAAAATATTGTAACTGATGCATGACTTGCAATCAGGAGGTTGCCTCAAAGTGACTGTAAAAACTTGAGCCAGATAATGGTCTTCAATATCCACCCTCATTTCAGAAACTGAGTGGTGGAGATTCTTTAACATGATTTGAGTGACAATACCTCAGCATAAGGAAGCCCAATCAAATGGCCTCATCATTTGGACTGTTGGCCATGAAAGCTTGTGTCCCATATCTAGGTTGGGACCCACTTTTCATGCACAAGGATGACTAGTTATTCATAAAATGAATGTTGGAACTTTAAAGGTTGCGTTTGATTGCCTCAGGTCTTATAGTTCTAAGGTGGTCTAAGATCATAAGATCTCAAACCTTAGGAGATCGTGTTTAGAAAGAGAGAGAGAGAGAGAGTATCCCGTGTTCCCCAAAACTAGGGATCTTGTGTGGGCCCCATGCCAAAGCAGACCAAGGGATGGCAGTGGACCGGGGGAAAGCGGGACCCGCCCCGCCTCGCCCCATTTGGACTGGGGATGAAGGGTATGAAACGGGGATGGACGTACACTTTTCCCCACCCCGACCCATCCCCATCACTTTTCCCTGCAATATCCCCACCCCGCCCCGCCTCATCCCCGTTTGAACCGGGGATGGAGGACATGAAATGGGGATGAAGGCAGGGGTGGAGGTTAAAATCCATCCCCGCCCGGGATGGAGGCGGGGATGGAGGTTCTAATCTTGAGGCAGGGCGGGGGTGGAGACCATGTCCCCTGCCCCGCCCCGCCCCACTGCCATCCCTAAGCAGACCCTCAACTGAAATCTGAGGCATTAAATGCCCAATAAGGGAAATTATAAACTAAATCTGCAGAATCAGAAGGAATTTTACAAGACTAACTTAGGGCCCATTTGCATGTCACGGAAAATGGAAGATTTTCGCCAAAATGCATAGGCTCCCGTGCAACTTCTGTGGGCCCCATAATGCAACACAAACATGAAAGCTGCTTTTCACACAAAAAAGCAGCTCCCAATTTACACACTGGACCCCCTTTCCACGGATTCAGTTCGTCCAATTTCTATTCTGCAGAAGAAGGTGCTACATGCAAGCATACTTTTAGGGTGCATTTGAATTCCTCGGATATAAAAGTCAAAAAGGATCTCTATTCCAAAACAAATTCAACTAAAAATCCATGGAATAGCTATTTGCTCCTACTTCATTATGCCCAATTATGGGTCTTATTGAATCCGGTTTGGGTTGAAATCCAGGTCACATTCAACCTGTTAAGCATTAACAAGCCAGTATCGCCTATATGAAAATTTGCCAGATCACCTATTAATGCATAATTAGGGCATGTTTAGTTCGTTCTGACAGAATCTAAAAGCCCTGAAATCTCATGTTAAGAACATAAAATTTCAGGAAGTCATTCTGATTTGAAATCATGGCAACCTGTGAGATTCCAAATCATTCTGATTCCAAATCAGAGTGTGAGTTGAGGGACCGAACGTACCCTTAGTGTCAACAGCCCCTGTTTTTAGGCTGTCTTTGGGAACTAGCAGCTGGGATGAGAGTTTAGGCATTTGGTAAAAGCTTGATCAAAGTACCTTGGTGGTGGCCTTTTGGGAGAAGGATGTTCAAGGGTAGTTTATACATTTTGAAAGGGAGGTGAGACCAATCTCCCTTCTGTACTTGCACTAAAGGCTGAATTTGGCAACTACTACTACATGTGCTTTGTTTGGGAACCTTGAATCCAAGGTGTATTGCAGATCCCCTCCTCCTCCCCCAAGTACTCTTATGCTCTCTGCTGTTTGGGAGCAATGGGGTGCCAAAACACTGCATTGGGAATGGAGTTGGCAGCCCCAAGGCCACATTTAAACAACATTCACAAGAGGATGCTTTTGACAGGATGCTTTTGACAACTCCATCCTCAACACCACATTTTGGCAAAGCCATATAATGGCAACACATGGAAATGGAGTTTCCCTTTCAATGCAAGGCTCCCAAACAGAACCTGTGGTAGCAGCCAAATCCAAGAATTGGCAGCTATCACTTTTACAAATGCATAAACTCCCTCCAACTGCCAATTCCCACACAGCCTTAAAGCACATGCAAGCTGTCATGATAACTGCGTCCTGAGACCTTCAAAGGTTTACCAGCATTAATCCAATTCAATAAGAGAACCTGCGCCAGTCAGCTATATGTATAGATGGGCCAAGGCATGATGCCAATAATGAGATCTCTCTTCAACAATCCATCTGTGATAGCAACTCTCAATTACCAAGCTTGAATAAGATAGCTGGACTGGTTAGAGTTGCATCCATCAAGGGGTCTCAAATTCCATAAAATTCACCCATATCATGAATTAATCAGAACCACACATTCATTCCTAAAGCTTGACCAAATCCTCAATCGAAAATAATAATACAGGCACACGTCAATGGCTTTAACCAGGCGTTGCATAAAGGTTCTTCCCTGTGGGGCCTAATTCAGGTACCATATAAGTTCAAACTGGTTTATGTATGGGCATGTTTGGATCCAATGAATTTAGTGGAATTAGAATCTGATTTCACAAAATTTATTTGTTGGAATTGGAACCCAATTTCACAAAATTCTTTGGCCATTTCTCAGCTACATAGAGGAATTTTATGAAATTTGAATCCAATTTCACAGAATTCCCTGAATCCAAACACACCTTAAAGAGGAACAAAAGTTGCATCTCGAGTTAGAGGAGGGAGGTTGAATCGCCACTTTTTCCTTCTTGACAAGTTTGAACTAGATATTATGGCAATTTTTTATCTTGTAATTACCAGAAAATTTTGGGACAAAAGGGATCAGTAGCAGAGAAATTTTGGTTTAAATCAGTAGTCTGTCAAGAGTGGAAGGGGAAGGGAAGACTTGGTTAAACACCACAGCGGAAATTTCAAGGCCAAGCAGGAAGGTTCACCGTTCACCTACCCTCACTGCACACACCACCCTTATAAAAAGAGAAAATTAGAAGGAAAAAGAGACTTACAAAAGCACTGAATGATTTGTGTCATGCAACGGCCATATTGCAGCTAAGGGGATGCTACATGTGGTCTAAGATAAACTACATGCAGAAAGATACGGGATGACAACTCGATATTCTCCATGCTCAAAATCGTAATCAAATTTGCACACCTAATTCAGTAAGGCAGTTTCCTCATGCTAGATGTAGAATTCCTATACTCACCCCCCCCCCCCTGAGATTTCAGTTACTGATGGATGTAGCTTAGATTGTATCTTGGTGCCTGGAGGTCCCACTGAACAAATGACAACATACACATGAGATTCTTTTCTGATAAAAAAGAGGCCAATGTCTTCAACCCATGGTGGGGGTGGGCCAAGTATAACTTTCAATGGTAAAAGCATGTCAAATCAGAGGACAATTTACATCGCAATGAAATTATCAAGAATGAGTGACATCATATAACACAAATCATAAAGGACATGTTGATCACAACTAAAAATAAAATAATTACAGTTTCTTGCAACAACTGACATTCACTAGACGCAAAAAAAACTCCAATATACCTAAATAAAGAAGGATGACCGAATGATCTTTGATAATGCAATGAATATTATCAGGATAGTAGCTTTCAGACGGAATACACATGCTTGAAACTCTTCTAGAAGCAGCAGTCTTCAAGCAGACAGCAGCAGCAAAGTGCGGCAAAACTGAAAGACAAGTTCACACGCCATGTTTTAGCAGCCAAATTTAAACAAATAATAGAAAAGAATGCAAGAAAAACTAATGTCAGTGTATTCATGTCTCCCATCACATTGCAGTATGCCATATTTATACAAGACATTAGACAAATTGTATGTAATATTCATTGGTGAAAACCAAATTCAACTACTACCCAATTTGAAGCAAAGTGGCATTATGACAACAAAAATCTGATTAATAAAGAATGATGCCATTTAATGGGAGAAGATAGGGGAAGATCAGAAGGTTGGCAAAAGGTTTGGAAGTCGTATGGAAAGCTGGGAAATATGTTAACAGTAACTGTCTTTTTAAGATGAAAGAGAAGAAAAAAGGAAAAGGAAATTAAATATAATGAAAAAGGAAAATGAAACCAAATATACTAAAAAACTTATGCTCCACCAATTTGCTACCAGCATTTGTTACACTGGACAATCATTTATGAATTGTTAAATGCATGGTTTAACCTGTTAATACCAACAAACAGGTAAAAGCAAGCATCCCCAAGTGTTGTTCAATACACCAATAAGTGTATATAAAGGCCATATAACCAAAACAATATAGCAGAATAGATTACTATAGCAATGTCAATCTTGTTCGAGTCAGCGTATATTTCAGCACTAGCACCAGAAACCGAAGAAAACTGTTCATAGAAGAAAGCCTCTATCTTACACAGCCCAAGTTTGAGCCAAGAATCCATGCAAGATTATGAAGTTCACTGTGATGAGAAATTTATTCTAATCATAACAATGGATACTATTTGTATTATCTTGTCATTAGCTGTCGGTTATAGATGGGTGTGAACATGCACTTTAGAGAATAGGCATATATGCATGTGTGTGTTCAATTGCACTGTATGCATGGTTCTGCATATGTGTGTGCTCTTTGGCAAAACTTATAATTACTAGGTTAAGTGTGGCTGTGTGTGTGTGTGTGTGTAGGAGTGCTGTGGTCTAGATTCTTAAAGGAAATCATCAGTACCCTAATAGGTGGATAAAATAAGGGGGCGGTGAGAATCAGTAGAGCATAATGGAACATGTAGCTAGACAGAAGCTAAATATACTTCTATGACATGAATTCCCTGCATTGAAAATAATAATATCAGAGTGGGACATGACAAAATGTGCTTTCACATCTTGACATGGAGAAGACTGTGAGTTGACTGGTTCATCCCATCTAGGCTGTCCTATGTAGTCAAAAGCTCAAGGCGGTGCCTAGTCGGTAGACCCCTAAAAAGACTAGTCGAGGACTAGTCGGACTAGTCAGTACCCTAATTAAAATATAAAGAGTACACAAAATATACATAAAAATATGTATAATTCTTTTACTAATAAGATGTTTTCATTACACAAGTACAAAATTACACATGCTTTCACAAAATATATTAATATAAAATTATACACACAATATATATATTCAATTATTCATAACATATTCAGTATAATCAACAAAATATGCTTTCTGCCTTTCACAAAAGCACAATAACACATACATATATAAATAACATATTACATAATTCATAATACTAAACATGCTTTCAGGATTTTATAGAAAAATTCATCAGAAACAAAGTAACACACAAATATAAAAAACATAATCAATTAAAATTAATTGTACATGCTTTCAATGTTTCACATAAAAAATCCCAAAAGCAAAGTAGCACACAAACACACACACACACATACATAATTGTGTATATACAAAAAAATAACAATATATATATATATATAAGAATAATAAATTACTAAACCATCCTTGTGCCTAGGCGGAAGCAGCTTAGTCGCCAACTAGGCACCTTAGTCGGTGCCTAGTCGGCAAAATTGGTACCTTTTAAGGTACCCACCTAGGAATTGCAAAGCCTAGGCATTTTACTTATGCCTAGACCGACTAGGCGAACTAGTCGGTGACTAGTTGGGGCTTGACTACATAGAGGCTGTTACATGGATACAGCTGCGGATATGGGGATTCGGCTATTTTTGTGAAGTTTTCAATATGACTTGTATATAAGAGGATACAAAACGGCAGTCAACATGGAGTACCAGTATGACAGCATCTAGGAAATAACACAGGAAAATAATTTCATGATACGTTGCTCACTTCATTTTTTTGTAATAATCATTCAACAATATCATAGCCTTTTGAGATTATTAGTCTTTAATAGAAAATTTCCTAATTTGATTTTAGAATATCATGATACTTGTTATATGCATTTCTTCTTTCTTGGCTCTCAAAAAATTTTCGCAAAGTTTTAAAGGTGAGCTTATCAAAATAAATTGAATTTAACACAATAATATTGTCAAATTGGAATTACCAAAATATCCTTTACAGGAATAAGTTCAGAACTTTGATACAAATCAATATCTCCCATCGTGATTGCAGTAACTATTAATTTTAATGATCATCACTGAGCCTTCATACTGATTTTTTACACTTGACAACTTGCCATATTATCAAAACATAGTTACACAAAATCTCATAGCATGCATTAGCTAGCACATGACCAATGTATCACTCCCTACATGTGAGCATGTATATGCCTGTATGGCTGTGCGAACTAATGCATGTGTGTGCATGTATGCACTGTACTTTTATATCTGGCATCAGGGGTGTTAAGTGAGCTATTCAAAAGTCCTTTCCCATTAACAGTAATCTATGTCACAGGGACTCGGACAACTGGGTGCCGCACCCACGTCGACGCGATGCGATGCGATGCGGCACCCGGTGCAGTCAACCTGATCCTGGGTGCATTGACCGCACCCAAGGTCATTGATGTCCAACTTTTGGACTTCATATATATATATATATATTTTGCCTCAGCCCCGCACCCAAATTTTTTGAAAGTGCCGCACCCCCACCCCCGCACCCATGTGACATAGACAGTAATGCATGAAAAGCCAATGCACTAAAATGAAACATGGGAATAACGGCAATCTAATAATAAGACCAAACACCCCAGCAACATATTATGAACATATTAAACATAAAATACCAGTAACAGACTAACTAGGAAGAACACTATGAACCGAAAAAATACCATGAATCATCAACCAACAATCATCCTACATGGAAAAACAAAGAACATCAATTAAGGCCACTCTAGCACCAATAAACGAATTTGATGGTACTTATGGATCTCATTAAGAAAGCGCAATGCATCTCTCAAATAACATGAAATACCAAAGTGTAATTTACTCCCACGAGACAAAAACAGCCCTTCATAGCTTATCTGTTTAGTTGCCTTTCCTAATGGATAAAATCCTACTCTTCCTGAGACTCTGCAGCAATAAAAAAGGAACGCTTATTCCAATCAATCTCATACATTTTTCCACTGCTATTACTAGAAAAATCAGAAAATTATATTTGAACAATTAAAACAATCAATCAAGGATAAGTCACATGTCTCGCCTAAAGATAAAAACAAAAACTCTAAATGCTAGGCTCACCCACTAGCATCAACGAGAAAAGACACATCTGATTACTACCAAAATTGTCACAAATATACAAATATCCTCAAAATAAACACCACTAAAAAAGAAATCGATTACTAAATCCACTCACCATCCTTCTAGAAAAGATGTATAACCAGACTGCTGCTGATACTGGTAATAATAATAATTCTGAGGAGGTGGATACTACGGAGGAGGTGGCGGGTAACCCTGGCCAAAGTAAACCCGGTAGCCTTGCGGGTAGCCAGATGGTGGTGGTGGTGGTGGTGGCGGCGGCACCGGTGGTGGTGGTAGCCCTGGTTGATAACCATGGTAACATTCCTCACACGCCGGTGGTGCAGAAGGGTACCCGCCTTGTGGGTATGGAGGAGCATACCCTTCCAAAATTAAGCAAAAAGAAAAAACGCTTAAGATCAAGAATCAATCAGGAAAACAATAAAAAAGCAGAAAAATCGCCAATATTCTGAATCAAATAGAAAACCAACTATCCTTTCAATAAAAAATTCAAAACCCAAATGATAGACCAATCGATCGAATGATAGTAGAATCCGTAACGGAGTTTAGTCCTCAAATGAACGAGTGAATCAAAAAGCAATCGATGGTGGTGAACGAGAAGATCGACGAATACACGACCAACCATCGGAACAAAGGATACCCAATTCGTCGAATCGACGGAACGACGAAATGAAGTGAAAAAACCGATCTGAGGCGCGACGGAAACCGTGTAAAAGGGAGACTTGGGAGTACCTGAAGGAGGGTAGGGGCTTCCTTTGTCCTGGTAGGCCATGATGGTGGTGATTTCTCAACGTTTCTCGAGGAGAAGAGCAGAGAGGAAAGAGGAGACCCGACCCCTCTCCTCGGTCGGATTAGCCGACGTTGGCTTCGGGACTGCCCATCTTTAACCATGGCCCCGCAACCAGCAACCTTATGTGAGGCGTTCATCGTCGAAATCAACGATCCAGATAATTTTCCAGCTAGCGTTGCGGGACAATGGCGGTTTCAGACGTTCGGGTTCGATTTGGATTATAGGAATATGACGAAGTTCGATCCAATCGGATTGTGCTCGTAGATCTTTAGGGTGTGTTTGACTACCTCAGATCTCTGAGGAGAACCCAGCTTTCGTGGATCGGGGCGTGGGTCCGATCCAAACTCCTTGCCCACGGAGGATCTCAAAACCGAGGTTTCGATATCCCCATTTTAGGCCAAAACTTCAGATTTCAAGTATGGCTTTGGACTAGATCCGAGGATCTCTAGTTAGAAAACCTTGGGATCCATGGATGCTTGGATCAAAGTGTGGAGCTCATGCCTTAATTCGATCTCTTTTAGGTCAAAACCCTCTCAAATCCATGGATTTAAAGTTTGATTGTGAGGGAAAGGAGGGAAGGGTTCCGCACTAGAGATCTTTACATCTCTAGTCAAGATCCCTAGATCAAAGGGATTCAAATTGATGCACTGGATCTAAGATTAGAAAAACTTTTTATTTTATCTTTTTTTGCGATAGGCAAGCTGGGTTTTGGTGGTCCCCTATTGGTTTATTGAAATTATATGATCCAAAACTACACCCAGCCAAAAAACCTCGTCCTGAGTGCGCCAACTTACTTAGCTAATTGTCTGGCCAAAAAGTTGCATTGTTGATTCAATTTAGGAATCTTCACTCTACAAAAGACTCTTGAGTTGTCTCTGCATCCCTCTTCTGTTCCCCTTCGCTTCCAAGAGTTTAGCAACCAATCTCCCTCACCAAATCAGCTCGATTATGTTCTACCAGGGTTCATCTGCTTTAGAATTCATGGCCTGCCATACTTGTTAGGGATGCAAATGGGTTAGATCTAAGACCGAGGTTTTGCTATTTTTGAATATTTCAGATCCAATTTTGATTTGAATTTTCATATATTTAGCTGTTCTGGATACTAACCATTTGATCTCTAGTACTCTCCACAACCACAAATCAGAGTTTAGAAGATCTTGATAAAGAGTTGGATCAGGGTGATATACATACCCTAGTATCTATGAATCTCTTTAGGCCTTGAGCTAGTAATCCTTTGGATGAAACAAACATCAAATCATCATGGTAAAAAAGTATCATGCTAGCTAAAAGTGGACCTCTATTTTTTTTTTCACCACCTGTCGCTTTTTATCTATAAATTCATTCATACCTCTCCCTTGCTGAAGCTCTAGCATAGAAAATTTTCATATGAGCTGAGTTGACACTTCTTTTTACAAATCAGTGTCCATTCTCTTGAAAACCTTTCCTTTACACGTGAATAAAATAAAAGAAGCCTTAGAGATCTAGAACATTCAAATGCACCTATAGGGGTAATTTGTTTAATGCCCTACTTTCATGTGAAAGGCATATTTCACATCAAAGTGCTGCTCTTTCCTGTCTGGATCGAAACAAACACCAACTAAAAATTAAAACTTTTGGAAAATGCACATGAAAGATGTTGCACTTGGAAGCTTCTTGGTCTTGCTCAAATAGGGTCAAGTGGACCATATGATCAAATTGGTTAGACAGGCAAGACTAACTGGTGCAATCCATAGCCAAATTTTGGACCTAACTGCTATGTATGTTCATTTTATGGAGTACAATATTCAACACAGAAAGATAAACTTATAATACAAAAATTTGGTACCAATCAACAACAACCATTTTTTCATCATACCAAATTATATCATTTTACAAAACATACGCAGCTCAATACCAGCATAGACATACAAGTCAGAGCATCTAACAAGATTGTTCATCCCTCTCCATCTGATATGGACCCACACCAGGTCAGAGCTTTGGATATGATATTCGTGGCAATCAAACACACCTTAGGAGGAGCTCAGCTCTAGATATCCACCATTGTCATTCAAGCTTGGATCAATGGGGGGATCTCAGATCCTCGTATTTGCGATCACCAAACCTAATCCCCTCCCCCACCCACAAATTCATGTTTTTTTTTTTTGCTCTCATGGAAAATGATTGTTGATTGGTACCAACTTTTTGTATCACAAGTTTATCTTTCTATCTCAAGCTCCTTCCAAAACTCAAGATTGTATTTCTAAATTCAATGAGAAAGAGTTTCCTATCACTAATGTAAAATTCTGCAAAAATAATTGTAAAAAGTCGTCTTAATTTTTTTATATATATTTACACGAAGAAACCACCCTAAGGATCATAGACCTAGCCCTGCTGCCTGTGCCTGCCATACTTACGATCATTGTCCTAGCAACATAAAACTCCATGAGCTTAACTCTGCCCCCAGGCAATCACCATGCTTCGCCTGAGTCATCTTTATATAAAGAAAACCTATCTCTCGTAATGCGTTGAGAGAGATAAGTAACCTGTGGACATAGGTAGAAATATAGAACCATGTAAATACTCTGGTCTTAATCCTTTATGCGTGCATGTTTGTGAGAGATCATTTAAGAGAGAGAGATTTAAGTTTTGTGTTTTTTTTGCTTTAAACACCAAAATTTTATGACGCATAATTGCTAACATCTTTTGAAGATAAGTGTTTTTAGGTATCTAACAAAAATTGGACACCTTCACATAGATGGGATGACAAAATGAATCGCCATCCATCATGAAATGGTAGAATAAACTGTCGTCCATCACAGGATGGCAGAACAGACCGTCGTCCATTACTAAATGGCAGAATGGGAATATCGTCCATCGCAGGATGGTAGAACACGGAACATCGTCCGCTATTGGATGGCACAGTCCTTTCACCGTCTGTTGCAATGAACATGTGGATAAGTCAAATGGTTTATCCTTATCTCATTTCAACAGCCTTGTGCGCCTCTCAGGGCAAGAAGACTTTTCCTGAAAGAACTTCTTTCTGAGAAGATTCTCTAGATGAGTGATCAACATCCATTCTGAGTCCTATAAATAAGGGCTCATCCATATACCTTGAACATCTATCAGAAAATTTAGAAACTAGATACCTATGTGTCACTACAAGAACATGTCTACCCAAGCCTTGCCGATACATTGTCTCGATGCCATGAATAACACTCATATATACGTGAAGCACTAACAAAAAAAAAGATCTTGAATAATAAAACAGACCCTAAAGTTCAAAAAAGGTATTTTCTAAGATCCCTAATATAGTTATTTTAATCTTCTTTAATCTTTAGATTAGGTATTTATACATATTTTTATCTTTAATTTGAATATTACGACGTGATTCCGGCTATAAAAATTGAGAAACATGTCTTGTCTTTACCTTCTCGTTAGGAGAAGGATGGTTGAAGCTTGCAACGACGTCCCTTACGATTTAAAAGAGGATTTTGCGAATCCAAGTAAGTCTCATCTTCTCAATTCAAATATTTTTATCAACAATTTTTTGTGACCGTGATAGGACGTCATACTTTTTTTTTAAAAAAAATTGTAGCTAAAATTGCATTACGGGGAGATTTTGAGCCCTAACAAGCCCAAAATCTTTATTTTTGGGGTTTTATCTTTGTCTGGACAACAAACCCAAATTTGTCATCTACTGAGCTTTGGCCATCCACTGACTGTCATTCATTGAGTTTGGCCATCCGCTGAGGTTTGACCATCATTCAGTTTGATTGTTCGTAGACCCCTGCGTCTGCACATTTGGTTGTCCACTGTGGGACAACGTTGTCCATATACCCTCACATCTGCACATTTGGTTGTCTGCTGGCTGACAACATCGTTCATAGATCCTCATGTTTACAGGTTCATCCATCTGCTAATAGGCAGCACCATCCGCAGACTCTCGTATTTGCAGGTTCTATCGTCCACTAACAGGCAGCGCCGTTTGCAGACACTCGCGTCTGCAGGTTCTACCATGCATTGATGGGTTGCATCATCCAAAGACCCTAGCGTCAGTAAGTTCTTTTAATTATTTTGGTAGATTTTCTATTTAATTTGTTTTATCTCGTGAATAGGTTGCTATGCATTAGATTCATGCATCAACACTAAGTTTTAGGCTATATTACATTCTAGAAACACTTGCTGGAAAAAATATATGTCACATATAAAATAAAAAAATGTAACCTCCATCAAGTTAGGATTTATTTGAGGCATTGCTTGATCTTGTTGTATGTTCCTTATTTTTATCTTCCTCTTCTCTTAGGATAGAAACCCTTTTTTATTATAAAATTTTCAAAAATCTCTTGGCCTATTATTTGGATCTTTGAATGCTTCTTAAGTTATTAGCTTAGATATATCAGTGGTGGTACCATTAGAGCCAAATTCTCTACACTAATACCTTTAAGTTGTTAGCTTGAGTGTATCAGTGTAGATTCAGAAGGAAACTTTGAATCTTTGAACCCAAAGATACTTTGATGATCAGTGAATACATCATTTTAGGGTACCCATTATTTTGAAAATCTTTTGTTACTTGTTTGGGCCAGTGTGAATCATTGTTTGGGGTAAATGAATACCCGATCTAAAACCCTAAAACTCCAAATTTAATTCGTCTTAGAGGAACCACTTCTAAAAAATTCCGCATACAAGATGTCACTCCATATGATGCAAAACATCATATTCGATGAGAATCCTAAAGAAAGGATGCACACAGACATTCCTAATGAATCTATGGATGATCGAAAAAGGGGCAGCCCCGATGTTCCCTGAATCCAGCTCACATAAGTACCCTCATCGATATCATAAAATCCTTTATGTGAATTATGAGACAGGTAGTTCTAGCATGAATGAGTCTACCAAAAGACGGATCCTCAAGACCTTGCATTTCAAAGCTTGGTCTGAACAACATCTCCATCAGCCTCATAAAGTTCCTCATACAGGTTATAAGATGGATAGTTCTAGCACATGTGAGCCCACCAGAAAACAAACCCCTAGGAGCTCACATTTCAAGGCTTGATCTAAAGAAAAGGATATGCTAGCACATGCCAGACAGAACATAGAAAGGATAAACAAGAAGATGAGCGAGATCTAAGAATAGTTGGGATGAGAACATGCAAGAGCTGAAAGAAGAGCTCGAAAAGCCTGCCAGTTAGAATGTGAGATGACATGGTTCAACTGAAAGATAAGAAGGATTAGACAAAGAGTACAATTAGTGGAAAAAGTCTCAAATGAATAACTTGGAGAGAGTCTACAGATCTAGGTTGACTCGTCTAGTCCAAACCATGTCATTATAAACAGACAGAAATATTAAATCACTAGAAGACATGGTCCAAAGCCTAACATCGAAAATGAGATACATGAACATGGATAAATGAGAATGCTCCATGGACGACTTCCTGCGAGAGGGATGCGATGATGAAGATGATGAGACCCCTCTAAAATTTTTAAAGTTTAGCGAAAAGGGAGACCTAAAGACTCACTTATCTTTGTCCATGGAAAGTATAGCCAAATATCAAAACAACGATAGAAGACTAATTGATTAGTTCTGCAGAAGTTGAAATGAGAAGCATTAAAATTGCTTGCCACCTTGAACCTCCAAAACATAAGAAATTCAAGCAAATCATAAATCTTTTCGTGGAGAAGTTCATATTTAATGTTGGAACCCTTCCTACCATAACTCAGTTGTATGACCTGAAGCAGAAAAAAGATGAAATAATTTATGAATTTATAAATTGATGGCAATTCATGGCCATAGGACAAAAACAAAAAGCAAGGTTTCTTGAAAGAAAAAAACAAATTGGGAAAGTCTTCTACCTAAATTAGCTCCATAAAAATTCAAAAAAATCATATACATGCATTCTAAATACAATGATGAAGCAGGTATCAAGCCACATAAGTGGATCATATCTATTCTGAAAATAAATCCATAAATAAGAATCATGCAAACCCGTATTTTCAAAAAAGGCGCCCAGAAACCCTAATAAAAAAGCTTACACATTCTTATTTACGTATTCATATTTCAAACATTCATGGACACATTAAATGTAACACCCCAAAATTTATATCCTGAAAATCCAGTAATTTTTTTTGTTTTGAAATAGTTTTATAAATTGCAGCGAAAATTCGAATAGAATAAAAGCTTTGGAGTATTACAAGTCTATCATTTTCTTTCAAACACACTTCAAATTTAAAATTGATCATTCACAAATAAACAAATGTCCATTAAATTTTTTGAATTAAATCATAATAGAGTTCTTTCAAATTAAATAATTATTAGAGTCTTTGAGCACTTGTGAATGCTCACAATCCAAAAAGGGGAAAGTCTAGCTTGATTCCCTCCACAACCACCCACAATCGCGTGATTCTTTATTTGCTACCTGAAAAACATTTAAGAGCAATAGAGTCAAACTAATAAGTCCTCAGTGGGGCAAAGTTATTCAACACACATAAATTAAAACACGCATGCAAAAGAATATTCCAATACTCACACGTCCAAACATCCATTAACACGCTAAGGATACATATGATGCAATGCTATACAGGAATTTCAATCATTCGTTTACATAACTCTTTCAATCAAAAGCAATCACTTAACTATAAGCATTTAAATATGCATGAGTAGATAAAAATGCATGCACTTACCATTGCTGAATTTGAATTGTATGCATGAGTGACTTTAACATCTTTAATTAGGTTTTCTTATTTTTAAATGATACATGCTACGTCTAGCTAAATGCGCATTCACTTTAGGTTTCAGTTTTTAACCCTATGTGTACTAACACAAGCAGTAACCTGGATCAGGGCCCTGACACAGGCAATAACTTGGATTAGGGTCATAACGTATGAAGTATTTTTAAACAATTGTGGCTTTTGCCTGGCCGGACACCATTCACCAGTGTCGAGCGAGGGACGACTAGAGCGAGAGAAGCTCTCAACACTATCATCCTGATGCATCAGACTTTACTCATGAGCTTTTGTCATCTACACTGCAGTATAATGTGGAGGGTTTTCCTATCTTCGTGGCTGGGAAGGAGCAACCTCCTGTGCTTAAATACAATATCCACAAAGCTAGAAGTACCACTTACGCTCTTCTTGTAATCATCAGTGTTTAGTATTATATGTTTAAACTCTTTTAGTTTGTTGCTTTCATGCAACACACAATTGAATAATATTTATAAAATTCAAGCCCCTTCAGGGCTTATGGATGCACATGTTAAAAATGTGAGACAATAACCATATACCAATGCATTTTTAACTTTAACAATCATTCATGAACATGCAACGGTCATACAAAATTGAGCATCTACATTGATTCACAATACATGTTCATTTCACTCAATTCAAAAGCAAATGGCGACAAAGCCAATTCATGCATAATCATTTCATTCAAACTATGCATAATTATTTCATTCAATTTGTGCCCCATGTTGAGCACTCAATCCTGCATGTATTTTAACAGTAGATATGTAGCATGATACGATTTGCAAAAACATACTCGAAGGCCGTAGAGATATTGCATGTATTTGCTAACCAGGCCTTTAACTGGTTCTAAACCCGTCAGACCTCAATTTTATAGGATTGTTGCAACTATCATAGAACAATGCATAGTCAATGGACATAGCTAAAATTTTGACAAGTTGTAGAAAATTCCATCAACTTTCTGATGCCACAAACTGTTCATAAAACTTCCTCAAGATGAGGGAGATATGACCAATTTAGTACACACCTATTATTTTTTGTTCTGACTGTCATAATTAAGAGCTTATTCTGAGAACAAAGCTTAAAATTTCACAGATTATGAGAAATTTTGTTAGCTTTCCAACACAGCAAACCATTAGTAAAAACTCCTTCGAATGAGGGATATACGAACGATTTATTGATCATGTATCAGGTCAGAAATACATAATAGCAGATAATATGCATTCGAGTGAGCAGAAATAAGCCACCCGAATTCATATTTTCGAAAATTTTCAATAATAAACCATCAAATAAAATCTCAAAAATCCCAGTACATGATATTCACCTAACTTATCATAGACAAATTCCATTTTCGTAGCTGTTAGGCTAGAAAATCAATTCATCTTCCCGAATACTATTTCTTCAAAAATAATTTTGATATTTTCTCAATTTCAAGCATAGAGATACATATTTTTCTATGACAAAAATAATAAGATCTTAACTAACAACATACAACAAGCATGAGAATATTAAATCAAAAATTCTAACTAAATTTTTTGCCAAACAACAATATGTATTACCTTACTATATTTAAAAAATGGTTTTCGTTTCTAAAAAACCCATAATACATAACATACATGAAATTATTCATTTTTTTCAAGTAAAACATTCTCTCTAGGGGTTGAACCGATTTTTTCCTGCGAAAATTAGATTAAACTCCTCTTCACTAATCCAAATCAGAATTTATGAAGACAATTCTTTTTTAACAACTTAATATTCCAAATCTGGGCTAATCGGCTAAGCCCGATTTGCCCGTATTCGAACCCAATAACCGTTTTACATATAATTTTTTTATAGGGTTCAACTTATAGTTTTTATCACACATATATACATGTGTACACTCTTGATTCAGAGTATATACACATATATTATTATAGAAATTATTTCGCCAAGGTGATTTTCAACTTCGGCCTTAAACGACTTGAACACATCCAGGAATTGAGACTTTTTATGAATTAAATATAGGTTGGTTCCAAGAAAAAATATTTTTTAGCAAAAAAGATTTTTGAGAGGGGTTTTCTTCAGAAAACCCTCTCTATTCTAATTTTGACAAATCCAACACCGAACACTCGCTTGGAGGGGTTCAGTACAAGGTTCATTTAAATAGAAATTGGAATAAACTCTTGCCTACGAGTTTCGATCTATGTGTAGAGAATAGAACCCCCTACCTTTTCGCAAAAACACTCCTCTTGGCCGAAAAATGAAGTCTTCACAAGCGAACCGACCATCCACTTCATATGGTGGCTACGTCTAGATGCTCAGCCCTCTCCTCCAATATGTGTAGGTTCACCTCTTAGTTGCACAAGAGAGAAACCACAAAGAAAAGTAGAGGAAAAAGAAGAAGGAAGAAGAAAGAGGGAGAAGGAGAGTAGAGAGAGAACTAAATAAAAAATTCTAAAGGGAGTCAAATAAGGGGAGCATGAGCCCCTTCTCCATTTTTATAAGTTGTAGGGATTAGATCAAGGAGCTAGGCTAATCTCAACCCTTGATCTAATCTCTCATAATGTACCTTCTATTTTCTTAAATTTCCTATTCTTTTTTTTTTTGCTATATAGTGGACTTAAGTTAATATTATTTTAGGTATTATATTTAATGCATATAGTATATATCATATAGAATATATGTACATAGGTTGGTTGACACCCTCATATGGAATTCTACCTTTCTATTTTGCTCATTGTCAAACTTACTGGATTGGCAAGCAAGTTTGACTTAATCTTTGGGTTTTTTTCTTTCTTTTATTTTCCTACCTTCCTTCTCTTTTCCTTTTTTCCTTCTTTCTTAATATCTAGCCCATCCTACGAAGATCTAGGATGGGGCATCCCCCCCCTCCCCTTTGGGAGGCCTTCCCTCTTGGTTTTTAGTAACTTTTGACTTTGACTTTACATGATTTGATTTTTAGTAACTTTTAAAATATTTGAATTTAAAGCTTTAATTTAACTTTTTTTCTTAAGTCAACACAGAGGTGCCACATAGGATGGGACAACCCACCAATGGACCTCTACCATTTAATACAATTTAGTTAAATTAAATTTTTCATTCTATTTTAATTATTTTACTAATTAACTTTATTTATTATTTTGGATTTCAATTTTTTCGAAACTATATTTTAAGTTTAAATGAAATGACCCTAAATATAAACCAAATTATTTTCAAATGCATATGAATTTTTTTTAAACACCAATTTATCTAACTTATTTAATTTTTTTAAATGCTATTTTCTCATAAATGTATTTTAGAAACGATTTTCACTAGGGTCGACAAGACCCATTGTTGTTTTGAGTACTTTATTTTTTTTTAAGTCCTAATCTATGTATATTGTATAACACATATTATCATTACCAAATTATCACTTATAGAAATATTCATGAAAATTTATAAAAAAATCATCAAAAAATCACGGGCATTACATTAAATGCATATAAATAAATTATAGATCACGTTAAATATACTTTTTAAATAAATCTTTTGAATGATTTATGCAATACATATCAAGTTTTTTCCAAAATAACAATCAAACACCAAACACATTTTTCATAGGGCATATTTATTTAATCGAACACCATTATAGACCTTTTTATTTTAGTTTTTGCATAAACAAATTGATTCATATACTTTCTAAAATCAACATGAACCACTGCGATGAAACTCAAAACCAAAATCATCATATTTTGCCTGTAGATCAAAATCTTGTATTTTTGAAAGGTCCTTCAAAAATGTTTTTTCTCAAAACCCATGTAGATCTATTAAAACTCTATAAAATCATCATAGATTAATATCAATCAGATCAAACATTGATTTACCATGCAAAACCATCACAAATCATGCTAAAATCACACAAAATCAAAACATATGAAATAATGGGTTTTTGAGGATTTTCACTGAAATAGGTGTCATTGAAAATGTATTTTTGTCTAGTTTTTTTTTGTGTTTTTCCAGAATCTTTTATTTTCTAGATAAAAAAATTAATAACAAAGTCTCACATATCTTGAATGCAATACTTGAGCACATATTTGGGAAGAAATTCGTACATGCAAATGTTAACATTGTCTCTTTACTTTCAAATATTTATGGTTTTGGTCATTGAGTGAATTTTGATAAATTATAGGGTTTTTAAGAAAGGACATCATTTTTAGCGTACAATACAATCATTTTCTGATGTTAGTTTGCTATCTGACCCAAACATTAACCATCGACATGCTTGACATGCTTGCCAAACTTTTAGTGTAACGCCCCAAAATCCCAACTTGGAAAATCTTTTAGATTTTTAGAGTAATTTTTTTTAAAACATTATGCAAAGCGGAAAAATATAAGAGAAATCGGTTGGAAATTCTGGGTGAGTTATAAGATGAACAGCAAGAACATGAAACATTTTTATTATCACAGTTTACAAAATGATATAGGAGAAATATACATCATTTCCCTTTTCAAAAGACAACTGCCAAGATCTCGAGTTCTAGAGTGTGTGTTCAGTCATCCGCCGCACATCGAGCTCCATCGCACCACGAGAAGTCAAGCACCTGCATCCCCATAAAACGTGGTCAATACTCTTGCGAGGTGGTGAGATATCATCCACGACTATTCATTTGCGAAAAATATAGCATTTATAACATGATATGTATCTAATAACATAAATAACTAAGGTAACAACACAAGAGAATATATCATGACAGAATAGATAAAATATCGCAAACAATGCATATGTACAAGTGGGCATATATGTGCATCGTGGTGAGATAGGTAGCATATTTAAAGTGATTAAACAAGTGTAACTGCGATAAGTGAAGAAGCAATATGAATTATTATCAAATGGCTAGCATGACTATGTAATTAACATTAGCAATCAATGACAATAATGAACATCTCATTAATTATAACTAAGAGCATAAACATACAACCCTAAAACACGGGGTTGATATTAAGTAATGAATAACATCATTAGATAGCAAATATGCATCTAGGTGCATAACCAAGTGTACTTGAGCATTTTAGCCCTCAAGCAATTATGTAAATAATCAACTGAACAATTTAAACAATTATGATGATGGAAATCATTATATCATAAATCAACTGTTAATCTTAATTAGGCATATTTAGCAACATTCCCTCCTTCTGAGGTACTTAGGCCCATCCGGACTTGTGTTTCTCATAGGGCAACACAATAAAAATATTGAGGTCACACTCAAATATTTAAGAGCTCTAGCTCTACAAACCAAAAGGAGTACTTCGCTGGTGAAGGCGATAACAATCATTTAGCATTCAGGGTGTGATACTCTTAGATAAGTGTGCTTAGTTCACAATATGGGTCCATCGCCCATGCTTACTTGCCATGGAGTTCAAACATTCCACAACTTTCAAACTAGTGTTAGAACCCTAATATGAGGATTTATGAAAGGTATCACACAAGATGTAAAAGTATGTGTAACCACTCATTTCTAACATAAGTGAGCTCGACTCACGAGTTGGGTCCATCGCCCACACTAACTTGCCACAAAGTTTCTGACATTCAAACAAGTCTAAGAAAACATAGCATTTATAACATGACATGCATTCATTAACATAAATGATCAAAGTAGCAGGACAAGCAAACATATATATGTGCATTATGGTGAGACAGTTAGAATATTTAAAATGGTTAATCAAGTGCAACTACAAAGTAACAAGACAGTAATGGATAATGCTAAGTAATAAGTGACAATGCCAGGCACTAACATACTTAAATGGTAACATCAAATATTTAAGCAAATGAGTAAGGAAGATACTATTCTTGCATCATGATAAAAAACAAGCAGTGTGTTCATGATAAAGCGACTAACATGGTTATGGAATTGACATTAGCATTCAACATTGAATATTTCATTAATTATATATCCAACGTATGACACCTCTAGAATCATATCATACCAGATGTACTAAGAAGAAAAGTACGTGTAACCACACATTTCTGACATAAGTGAGCTTGACTCACGAGGTGGGTTAATCGCCCACATTAACTCACCACGGAGTGTCTGTCATACAATCAAGTCTCAAGGATAAGTATATTTCTACAATGTGCTTCAAGTCTTCGTTGTACTTATGGGACATATCAGGTGTCAATGGTGAATTGTGTGTCTAATGCAACCGTACACAAAAACATTCAATCATTCACTGAATGCTAAAACACTTGAATTATTAACGTAATTCATTCAATACATCTAAATTCGATGACAAGATGTGCAAGTAGAACATATTCATTCGTGCCATAACATTGATATCACATTATTTTTATGTAGTGCATAAGCATACATAAATCAAAGCAATACGAACATAATATTGCATGTTGGCTAATCAAAATTCGACCATACTTAATGATAAACAAGCTTAATTAAGTTGTTTGAATTCAGTGACAAGGTACGCCATGGTACACATGAACTCTTCATTCTATCAAGCATACTACCAAATTTTTGAAATGTCAAAGTGCGAACTACGTGCATTGAACAAGTTGTATACACGTTTAACATAGAAACATCTGTTAAAAACTTGCAATTTTACCAAAAACCATTTTATATATATTTTTTTTTTATTCAAAGGCAGGTCTGTAACTAAGCAGACCCAGTGTGCTAGGTTGCTTGGTGTCTCAGGTGGGCTGCACCCAACTCGGCCCCAAAACAAGAGAGATCCAAACAGGATAAAAAAAAACCATGACTTTCTATAATAGCAGAAAGCTCAATATTTTTGAGATGTTTAGGCAAAAATTCAACCTTGACCTTAAACACAAAAGTTGTAGAGCTATCTCTTAGCTTTCTACAAAATGAAATCAATCAATTTTTTATTGAGGGAGTCAGGAGAAATCATGAAAATATGAAACGTTGTCCAGGGTGTTTTGGATTGAGCAGGGACTGACAAAAATCTAAATATTCTATATTTTGACAGGGGATTTGAAGGATTCTGCGAACCAAATCAGGAAAATTACTCAACTACAAAGTTGGAGGACTGTATCTTGGCTTTCTAGAATATCTAAGAACACCGAAATTCAACCTGTATCCAGAGAGATACAATCAATTTATCAGAGTTGTCTTTGACAACTCTAGAATCGGAAAGAACCACTGCATGCAGAAACTATATTTTTGACAGGGATTTTAGAGGACTATGCAGATTGAATTAGGCTAAGCCTTTAACTAAAAAGTTAGAGGCCTGAGTCTAAGCTTTCCAGAATGTCTAAGAACACTAAAAATCGACCAATATCTAGGGAGATACAATCGATTTATCAGAGGTATCTCTAACAACTCTGGATTCGGGAAACTGATTTTGATAAAATACCGAGTATGGATTGGGCTAACGGAGCAGGTCTGAACCATGTGTTTAGACCCCGGGTCAGAGCCATCAAATAGCAGAAAAGGAGAAAGAACAAAAAAAGAAAAGAAAGCGAGCCAGCCGAAATGCCTTAACTATCAAAATGCATACATTTTTTTTTTGAAACCGTGTGTGTGTGTGTCATGGAATGCACCATATCTAGTGCTATGAAATGAAAGTAAAGAGCAACAACACAGATCTAATTAGCTGAATCCACATGCAACTCAACATATATGCATTGTGGAATCCGGTTTCATGTACACATAAGGAATGAAGAACACATTACTTCATGGAACAACAAAAATAAAAATACACATGAAGAAAGGAAGGAATCTCACAATGCTATTCTAAAAATCCAAGGATGTCGACCTCCCCTTTGCTTAGAGTGTAGAGGGGAGTCCTTCACGTGGTACCCACCCCTACACACAAGCACAAAATGGGAGTAAGAGAAGGTAGGGCTCACAGTTGGGAGGGAGAGAGATAGAGAGAGAGAGAGGAGAAATCGCCCAAATGCTTTCTCTCTCTTTTCTCTCAAAGCTTAAATAGGTAGGGTTAATTGGTTGAATGGCTAGGATTGATCCTCAAAAAAGGAAGGGCTGAGATAGGTTGCACACCCATCTAGGCCATGGCATGGTTGGGATTTTCCAAACCCACCTCCCACACCCCCTATGAGAAGCAAGCATTCGAATTTTCTAAAAGTTCTTTCAAAAATGCCATTGAATAAAGTCTATTATGCCCTCTTGCCTTTAAAACTTTTTAAAAAGAGTCCCATGGCTGGAACCAATCAGATTACATCCTTTTAGCTACCTTTAAATTCTTTCAGAAGTGCCATGGGTTGTTGTCCACATGGCCAATCAGAAACATTTCTGAGAAAAGTCTTACCTTATTTTACCACAATGCCATCGCCCAGCTTGGTCAACTTGACCAGCTGGTCTCCAAGGTTATCCATGTCTACCTATGGTCGACCATGGGCTAGGTCAACCCCCTAGTCGGTCTCAAACCTGACAAAAATTCAAATATAACCTGAATATTAAAATATATTCTAAATTATTATTTTTTTGTGAAAAACCATCTTCGGTATGACCCATGCCTCTTAAAATTTACATTCCTTATTAATTTACATAAAATGATGGGGTTTTAACATTGTTTAAATTTCTCGATTTGAGATCTGATTGATCTTATGCAATTTGAATAAAACTTAGGGTTTTGATGGCCGATATATCGAAATATGCATGCATATGCATTTATTTCAATATGTATATAAACATTTGTCTGCATTAGGGTTTCTGATATACAATTACACGCACATATATATACACACACGGCCTATGCAAACATATAGAAAATCATGAATTTTCATTGTGTATCGAAAAACTTTTCTCAAAAAAATCTCGGGTCTTACATTTAGGGCCTCTTTATTTCATGCAATTTTTATGAAAAATTGTTGAGCTGACATTTCTTTCCCCCATTTTCCCACCACGAATGAAACAAACATCCAATCATCATCTTGGAAATCATTTAAAAAACTAATCTCACACATCCATGGTGGTTCCATGGTTGATGTTCAGATCATTATCAGACCTAAAACATCCCATATGTATGGCATCCTTGAGGCCATGCACACAAACAAGCCATGTAAAACCTTACCTGAAAAACCAATTTGGAGAAGAACATGAGCAAACCGATGGTGAAGCTTTCCTCCAAGATTTGTTGTAGCTCTAATGGCTGCCAAGCACCCACACACCTATCTAAAGGGGGCGTGAAGAGAAAGGAAGAAGGAAGAAGGAGAAGATGAAACCCAAAAACGTTTTCTCAAAAAAAGAGGAAAGTGAGGAAGTGAGGGGGGGGGGGGTCAAATTATAGATCCCTCACCCCCACCTAGGTTGGAATTCTACCTCAAGTAGGACTCCTACCCAAAAATGTTAGATGTGGGATGGTAACTTCTCAATTTACCAAACCTTATCCCTAGGTAGGTAAAAAATTCAAATTTTAATATCCTAAGCAATTAATCTAATGGTCAAGATCATTGCCACATGGCCTTACTAACTAATTTGACTAGTCAACCCCAAGACTAGACTAACCTCCTTGACCAAGACTTATTAGTTAATTAACCTACTAATTACTTAGGGGTTAATTTAAAGAGTGAAAGAGGTGGGGACGTCCCACCTAGCTCGACCTTGTTTAATTACCTACCATGTAAGTCAACAATGATTTTTGGATCCAAGTGGGGCCCATATAGAGGCATCCCACCCTAGGTGTTTTATGAATTAGTTACAGGTTCAAATGGATCTAATTGATGATCTGGATCCATCAATCACTAATTGGATTTCTAATGCATTACATTAATTTTAGATTAGGTCCATTTTCAAAATATTCAAGATTCAAATTAAATACACTTTTAACTGCACATTATCAACTAAATTATCATTTATTTTTCACATTCAAACACACAAGTTATTTCAACATCAATTAAGATTGAATTCACCATTAATTGAAGAAAATCAAGAAATCAAGAAAATCAAGAATATCAAGAAAATCAAGATATTCAAGAAAATCAAGAATCACATTCAAGCCATAAATGCATAATAATTCATCTTTATTTATTTTTATTTCAAGGAAAAATGTCAGATATTAAAGTAGATTCAATGAAAATCCACCTAGGTAACCAACTCTCCAAAAAAAGGGTTGGATGTTGAATGCCTTCAATATTAATTTGCTTAATAGGTTGGCTCCCTAAGCTGTCCTTTTCTTTTATCTTGATAGGGAATGACATTGAAAAAAGAGAAAAAAAAGGCGACCAATACTCACATCTGAATCATACGATTGCTGTAGAGGTAGAGGTTGTATTGAAAAGTGAGAGCTAAGAGAAAGCCAATACTTACCTTTAGACCTATGGTAAGGTGGCAGAGTGTAAAACCTGAGATTTTTTTTAGCAATTAAAATGAATAAATTATGAGCTTTATGTGCATCTATGACATGAGTACAATTTCTTAATTTTCTTGAACTTTTTGATGTTCTTGATTTTTTTATTTCAAAATATTATGAAATTAACATTGCAAGAATAATTATAAAATTTAAAATATATGGACTAAACAAGAAAGTAAATAATTTGTATATGTTTATATTATAGATATTGGATTTCGGTCTAAATTCTAGCATTCGGGTCTAATATAGATTTGAACCTTATATTAGGTAGTGGATTTAACTCATGATATTTGGATCCAACCCAATTAGGTTGGATATAATTAATGACATTTGGATCTTATTAGGGATGAATTGGGTTGGATATAACTCAAGATTTTTGGATCCAATCTCATTGGATTGGACGCATAAGGTGGGATGTTCACAACAATGTTATTATGGTTTTGATAGAAATTTTGGCCGATCGGTGCCTTACCTATTAAATCTAAGTTAACCACAATGTTCTTCATTTCAAGGGCATCGAAATCGACTATTTATATGTCTAAATTGGTGTAGATTTGAGTGTTTTATCATCAATCAAAGTTCATGCCTAATTATAGGTCAAAAAACCATATTTTTTTCATTGACTAAATTTTCTTGCTAACCTGTATGCATATGATTAAATCTAAGACCACCATGACGATCTATGTTTTGAGGGCTATCAAATTGACTATTTAAACGTTGAATTTAGTTGAGTCTTTAGGTATGTAGGCCTTCAAAAAGGTTACCATGTCACTATAGCCCAAGTCAAGGTAAGAAGACCTTACCTTTCTTGTCTAGCTTAATCAATTTTGAAATTTAATAAGTTAGGACCCATAATTTATTTACTTATTTTATTAATAAATAAAATTAATAGATATTAATTTTTTATATTAAATATGAGACTCTTACTTACGTCCATTTATAAATAAAGGCCCTCATGATAAGGATGTGCATCTCTCCCTTATTCTTTTTCACATCTCCTTCTTCCTTCAAGTCATTAGGAAAGTCCAGACCTCCATTAGTGACCTACAACCACTTTGGTGAAGGTATAATCCAGTTCAGACCGAGGTACGAGTAGAGAAAAAAGCAACGGAGTCATTGCGAGAAGCGTATTTTCAGTAGAGAATCTCTACTTTTATGATATTCGATTTTGGGATGCATTAACATATCTTTTTTTTTTATTTAGGGTTTGGATCTTCATATAATCTATGCCTAGAACATCTATGGCTATTAGCTCTACATGAAAAAGGATTTTTAAAAACCTAAAATGGTGTTCTGGAAGATCGGTTTTGACAACATGATTTAGAAAAGACTAGTTTCGAAACCCTGAAAAGCAAAAATCATGTGAATAGATAGATTTGTATTTTATTTCATTGTTCAACATGAATAATGAATGTAGAATCATGTTTTTGAGTGTTTTTTCATGGATTTTATTGCTATAAATATGTCTCTCGTATAGATCTTGGTTAAAAGTACACAAAAATCATTTTGAAGAAGGTTTTGTCAAAAATATTTAAAGGTTTTGATGTTTTATGATAAACAAAGTTAATCTGATCATATATGCTAGATTATGACATGTATAGCATGTTTAAACAACAAGTTATTGAATAAATAATTCATGATTCTATGTTATTTTTATGTTTCTTGTGATTCTTGCATAGATGAAATCATATTTAAGACATTTCATAAAAGTTTTATGATTTTTGGATTTTGTTTGTTAATGTTTTAGCAAGATTAGCCTAAATATGATTAAAGATGTATTATATAATGTTGTAAATGTATTTAGGACATCTAAAAATCATGATTGTATGAGTTTTATAATGTTTCTTGTTATTGCTTAATAGATCTTGCATGAGTTTGGATCTTGATTATTTTGTCCTCATTTTTTTGTTTTGATTAGTCTAAAAAAATTGATATTTCTATAAAAATAATGTCAATAAATAAAAATAAAAATACTAGAGTATTTTACACATTCAGGGCTTGAATTTAGATTCTTGTTTTATCCCATTTGGTTCAGTTTGGAGGCCAAAACGTTCATTTCAACAGAGCACAAAATCTTGAGAAATTCCTCAAACTAGATTAAATTTCTGTAGTTAACAGGATCTATTTGATATATTTTCTAAACAGAGTTCAATCCCAATTTTTTTTTATTACAACAAATTTTGCAATTCTGTTTCTTGGACTATGTTCCTAAGATGATGGGAAAATCCTAGTAAAATTTAGAGAGTTAAAATGAGTACCTATGATTTTTAGTTTGTTTTTCAAAATCGAGTTAACAGGGATCCGAACTGCATAGTATGGCATGTGTTAATATCGAGTTGTATTTTACTTTTTACAACATATTTATAGATGCTTAAATGAGATATTGGACTGATATGCATGTTAAATGAATGCATTTCATTATTGATTTAATTGAGCAAGCATAAATATCAATGATTAGCCTACCTTGATTGTGTAAATGCATAATGATTGCATTATTGTAGGAATACTTGGGCAACGTCGAAAGCCAATCTTTTCCTTTCTTGGGGATAATTTTGAAAAAATAATTATTGCTATCAAAATACTCTAATATTTATTTTAAATTATTGAAATTAAATTAAATCTTAATGTTCACATTTTAATTCAGTTATGATGATTGATTGTACTGTAACCCGCCCAGAATGTTTAACCCAAATAAAAAGTTTGTTTTTGTTATTTTAAAAAGAAAAATATTGTCTATTATTTAATTATGTTGTTATTATTTGATATAAATTATTTGTGCAATTGAAAATCTCAAAAATGTTAATTTTACGAATGATTTTTTTTAAAGAGGGTAGAATATAACACCTGTGAATTTTGTTTTGTTTTAAATTTTAAATTCGAGCAAAATTCAAATTAATTTGAGTTAAAATTAAGTTAAATTTAAGCAAAATTTAAGTGTTTAATTTGAACTAGAACTTAAGTTAGGTCGTTATGAGTCGTAGATCTTGTAGATTAGATTTGGTGATTTCGGTTATGGGTTGGTTTAAAAAAAATTAATTTTTAAAATTAATCATCTTTTACTTTAGGTTTTTTAACTTGGATAAAGTTCAAAATTTGGTTGTTTACAATTGATTGAACTATATTTCAGAGATGAAATTCTTTTTAAGAGGGTAGGATGTAAAACCTGAGATTTTTCTTTGACAATTAAAATTAATAAATGATGAGCTTTATGTGCATCTATGGCATGAGTGCAATTTTTTGGTTTTTTTGAACTTCTTGATTTTCTTGATTTTGAAATATTCTGAAATTAAGTCTCAAGTTATGAAGAATATTGCAAGAATAATTTTAAGATTTCAAATATATGGACTAAACAAAAAAGTAAATGATCTGTATTTGTTTAGATTATAGATATTGGATTTTGATCTAAATTCTAGCATTCAGGTCTAATATGGATTTGAACCTAATACTAGGTAGTGGATTTAACTCATGATATTTGAATCCAACCTAATTAGGTTGGATATAATCCATGACATTTGGATCTTATTAGGGATGAATTGGGTTGGATATAACTCAGGATTTTTGGATCGAATCTCATTGGATTGGACCCATATGGTGAGACATTCACAACAATATTATTATAGTTTTGACAAAAACTTTGACTGATTAGTGCCTTACCTATTAAATTGAAGTCGACCTTGATGTTCTTCATTTTGAGAGCATCAAAATTAGTGTTGATTTGAGCATTTTATCATCGACCGAATTAAGTCCATGCCTAATTATATATTGAAAATCAATATTTTTTGGCATTGACTAAATTTTCTTACTGATTTGTATGTATATGATTAAATCTAAAACTACCACAATAATCTATGTTTTGAGGGCTATTAAATCGACTATTTAAACATCGAATTTTATTGAGTCTTTAGGTCCGTAGACCACTTGGAAGGTTACCATGTCAATAGAGCCCAAGTCAAGGTAAGAAGACCCTACCTTTCTTCTCTAGCTGAATCAATTTTAAAATTTAATAAGTTAGGACCCATAATTTATTTTCTTATTTTATTAATAAAAAAATTAATAGATATTAATTTTTTATATTAAAGATGGGAATCTTGCATACGCCCATCTATAAATAGAGGTTGTCATGATAAGGATGTGCATATGTCCCTTCTTCTTCCTCACATCTCCATCTTCCTTCAAGCTATTAGGAAAGTTCAGAACTCCATTAGAAACCTGCAACCACCTTGGTTAAGGTCTAATCCAGCCCAGAACGAGGTACGAGTGGAGGAAAAAGTGACGATATTATTGCAAAAAGCATATTTTTGGTAGAGAATCTCTACTTTTATGATGTTCAGTTTTGGGATGCATTAGCATACTTTCTTTTTTATGCAGGGCTTGGATCTTCATGTAATCTATACCTAGAATATTTATGGCTATTAGATCTACATGAAAAAGATTTTTGAAAACCCAAAATAGTGTTTTAGAAAATCAGTTTTGAGAAAATAATTTGGAAAAGACTAGTTTTGAAACCCTAAAAAGAAAAAATCATGTGAATAGATAGATCTGTATTTTATTTCATTGTTTAGCATGAATAATGAATGTAGAATCATGTTTTTGAGTGTTTTTTATGGACCCTAATGCTATAAATATCTCTCATATAGATCTTAGTTAAAAATATGTGAAAATCATTTTGAATTTTTTTTTGCTAAAAATATTTTAGGGTTTTGATGTTTTATGATAAAGAAAGTTAATATAATCATATATAGTAGATTATGACATGTATATCATGATTAAACGTTAAGTTATTGAATAAATAATCCATGATTCTATGTTATTTTTATGTCTCTTATGATTCTTGCATAGATGAAATCGTATTTGAGATATTTCATAAAAGTTTTATGATTTTTGAATTTTGTTTGTTAATGTTTTAGCAAGATTAGCCTAAATATGATCAAAGATGCATTGTATGATGTTGTAAATGTGTTTAGAACATCTAAAAACCATGATTGTATGAGTTTCACCATGTTTCTTGTTATTGCTTAATAGATCTTGCATGAGTTTGGATCTTGGTTATTCTATCCTCATTTTTTTTTGTTCTGACTAGTTTGAGAAAAAATTGATCTCTATAAAAATAAGGTCAATAAATAAAAATAAAAATACTGGAGTATTTTACACATCCAGAGCTTAAATTTAGAATTGTGTTTCATCCTGTTTGGTTCAGTTTGGAGGCCAAAATGTTCATTGCAATAGCGCATAGATTTTTTGCCATGTCAATAGAATTGTTCCAACCAAAGATTCTGAAAGCTCTAAAACCCTAATTAACACTGATAAAAATAAATTCTGAAAAATCTGTGTGAAAGGTAACACGTATAAAAAGATTCTATAAAAAGAATTTTGTCAAACGATTTTTTTATGAATCTTGAGAAATTCCTAAAACTAGATTAAATTTCTATCGTTCACTATCTCTCAAAAGAATTTGATTAAAAAACTGGAGTGAAAATATCAAGTGAGAAAACGAATACTTGAATGAATAGGAATGAAAAGCAAAATAATCAAGTGAGAAAACGAATACTTGAATGAAAACGAATTTGATTTTTTATAATTCGATGTTTTTGAGTGTAGAATGCACTCATATTTATAGTTGAAACATCACATACGTTGAGGGTATGTAGGGGTGTCAAAATAATCACTTTTGAATGGTCAATTCGTTTGAAAAATGAAAAGACACATTTTAAAAGTTACAGGAAAACGACAATATTAATTGACTGGAACAGTAGTTAGTCGACTGAAATCAAACATTAGCAGACTGACAGTTATCGTCAGTCGACTATTGTGTTTAACAGAGCCGTTTTAAAATCTGGAGTTTGAAACTTAGTCGACTAAAGAAAAAGCTAGTCGACTGATGAAATCATCAGTAGACTGAAAAATCTTTCAGTCGACTCCTGCTAAATTTTTTTGAAAACAAACATTTTGTCCGATCGACTAAGAAAACCTTCAGTCGACTGCTGCTAAATTTTTCAGAAATTAAACATTATGTCCGATCGACTAAGAAAACCTTTAGTCGACTGCTGCTAAATTTTTTAGAAATTAAACATTTTGTTTGGTCGACTAAAGTCGATTAGTCGACTAATTTAGAAAGTTGACGTTTTTGCTTTGAAAAATTGGCACGAAAAAGTTGGTCGACTGATGAGTCTGTTGTTCGACTAATAAACATGAAAAATTAAGTAAAGAGTTTTCTAAAATGATATTTATCAAGGGTTCTTTTAGAAAAGTTTTTCTAAAGACTTTTTAGGTGAAATGCAATTGAAATATGCACTCTAAGTAAGGCTCTTACAAGAATCTAAGACATTTAATGAAATTTACATTTGCGCATTTGTCTTCAAAGATTCTTTATTGAATTCTTCAATTCTTGTCATATTTCTTCATTGTCTTAGCTGATATAATTTTTTAATAGAGTTCAGTCTAATTTTTTTTTATTGCAACAAATTTTGTTCTTAGACTGTGTTTCTAAGATGATGGAGAAATCCCAATAAAATTTAGAGTTAAATTCGGTACCTATGATTTTTTGTGAGTTTTCCAAAATTAGGTTAACAGGGATCCAAATTGCACAGTATAGCATGCATTAATGTTATTTTACTTTTTGCAACATGTTTGTTGATGCTTAAATGGAATATTGGACTGATATGCATGTTAAATGAATGCTATTCATTATTGATTGAATTAAGCATGCATAAATATCAATGATTAGCCTACCTTGATTGTGTAAATGCAGAATGATTGCATTATTGCATTGATTTTATGGTAGAGACTAATCAAAAGCATGCATAGAGTGCCATAAATATTATTGCATTTGAAACCTGAATATGGTTGCATGTTTGCATTGACATTATTAAAAAGAAAGTTAGTTAAAAAATTAAAATAAAATTTATTCTCTTGGAGCTTATTGAGAGATTAAGTATGATACTGACAATTATGTGGAATATTTAGCTTAGCATGAAAAGTTGCTTTTGTCCCCCATCCACAGGACCGGAGAACTAACATGATTTGTTCATGGTGTGGTAGGTAAGACTTATGACAAAAATATGAGAAATCAGGATTGCAGGAGTTGAAAACTCTCTCTATAAAATTATATTCCCTCTCTGGAATATGCATAGTTGGGGGCATCCCGCAGGTTAATAAGACATAATTGTTTTAAAATATAAACCTGGGTCGTACCTCTATCTGGGAGAGTCTATGTTGTACCCACAAATAGATATTGGCAAGTGAAATAAGATTTTGAATTATATATAGATAGAACATGACATGTATTATTTAAGCAAGAAAACAATAAGTGAAGATAAGAAGTTATTCATGCATGAAGGATTTACAATACTGAAATGGTAAGTTCATCCATATTGTATATATTCATGCATTTTATAAATATTCATGTGTATGCATAATTTATTGTGTTAATGCAAAAACTTAGCATGAATGGATGTGCATATAACTGATATGTTATTTTAATTGTTAGCATGATTTTTATGTTATAGTTTGCTAAGATGTGTATGACATGATTGATATATCTGAGGTTGTGTTTGAATGTATTATGATATTGTACATTATGCAACTATGTTATTTTCTATCAAGCTTTCATGAGTCTAACTCATTTTATGGGGTTTTAGGTAAATTATGATGTTCATCTGCAGAGCAGATGCAGAATTCTTGGGCGGCGTCGAGAGCCAATCTTTTACTTTTCCAGAGATAGTTTTAAAAAAATAATTATTATTATCAAAATACTTTGATATTTATTTTAAATTATTAAAACTAAATTAAATATTAATGTTCACATTTTAATTGAGTTATGATGATTAATTATACTATAACCCGTCCAGAATGTTTAACTCAATTAAAAAGTTTGTTTTTGTTGTTTTAAAAAGGAAAAAAAAGTTTTCTCTGAAATTTAAGGGTAAAAATTTTTGGGCATTATACAAGCTCTGGTTATATGGCCTTTGGAGGTAAAGGTTGGATAATTAAGGGTATCCCTCCTGGACTAGGAATCCATGAGACCTCTGGTTGTCAGGCCTCAAGTCAAAGGATGACAAAAGTGATGAATAAAGCTCATTTGAGCTAATGACAAAGACTTCAATAAATTCACCTAGGGACAAGAGGTGCACTTGAATGCATTCTCATCAAGTTCTAGTCCTTCAAAGTTTTAGCCTTAATGAGAACCATCAGACCTATCAAGAATGCTTTGAAACTTAATCTCATATCTTTATAACTAGTCATTTAAAACCAAGGTAGAATTAAAGAAAAATACTAATGAAGCCGAGTGTCGCTATTTGATATCATCCTAAGAGGAAAAAAGTCTAAAGTGTAGAAATCTCAAGTGCAGGAATCAACTTGTTAGAAAGGTTCTAATTTGAAGAAGAGAGAAAAGAATAAAAATCTCACACCTTATCATCTATAGCTGTCATAGGCTACCCACTCTATTACAAATGCATATGCTTCACTGCATATCATAAAAACTCATTGCATGCAACAAATGATCAAGCTATAGGGATCTTGAGTCTAAGAAGTATACAAAAGATCTTCCCTCTCTTTGGTGTTATCTGACCGAAGTATGACTGACTCCTCTTACTGGGGCAAGAAGTCTTACATTTAAATTGATCATCTCAAGAAGGGTATCTCCATCGTAAGACCTTATCAGGGCAACTCCGACCTATCCATGAACCCATGAAAGGTATAGGACTCTTGATGTTTGCCCTTGCAAATTAAAAAAAAAAATGTTTACGAAAGGCATCAAAAATCAAAATGAGCCTAAAAGCTATGAAAAAGAACTACATTTCTCTTGTGATATCCCTGCCTGAAGCCTGGCATTTCTCTTTCTACTTTAAATAAAATAATTTTTTCGTACTGACACCAGCCTCGCTCAATAAGACTATCAAATGGTCTTAGCGATCCAGTCATCTACAAACCGGCCCGAATTCGCTTGGCGAGACCACAAACGGTCTCAAAAACCTGGTTCACCTTTTGACACGAGCATTGATCTCGCTCGAGAAGACCACAAAAATAGTCTTGGCAATCCAGTTATCTTTGGACTAATCTGACCTCGCTTGGTGAGACCCATAATGGTTTTGATAGTCTAACTTCTCTCTTTGGATGCTGACACTGACCTCGTTCGACGAGACCAATCATGGTATCCATAATCCAATTTTCCTTCAAACACTAGCCCAACCTTATTTTGTAGGACTGAATCCAGTCTTGATGACCTAGTGTTCCAAGCTTTGAGTGTCTATTTTTTTATCATAAATCAAATCACATCAATTAATAATAAAGAATGGCTTGGACACCCTCACACGGATGATAGAATGAACCACCATCCATCACAAGATGGTAGAACGATTCACTGTCTGACACATGATGATAGAATTAACCATCGTCCATCATAGGATGGTAGAACGGACTGCCATCCATTACTAGATGGCATAACGGGAATGTCATCCATCGTAAGATGACAAAACATGGAATGTCACCCGCTATTGGACAACACAATCCTTTTGCCATCTGTTGCAACGAACATGTGCATAAGTCAAATGGCTTATCTTTATCTCCCAACCACCGTGCACGCCTCTCAGAGCGAGATGACTCTTTCTGTAAGAACTTCTTTCTGAGTAGATTCTCCTTGATTAGTGATCCACATCCATTATGAGTCCTATAAATAGGGGCTCACCCCTATACCTTGAACATCTGAAAAATATCATAAAATCTACAAACTAGATACTTACGTGTTGGCCCTACAACGCCATTGAATAACACTCATATATACGTGAAGCACTAACAGACAAAAAAAAGCTTGAACAATCAAACAGACTCCCGAGTTTGAAAAAGGTATTTTCCCAAATTCCTAATTTGTTTATTCCAATCTTATTTAATCTTTAGATTAGGTATTTATACACATTTTTATCTTTGATTTGCATATTGTGGCATGATTCAAGCTATGGAGATTGAGAAACCTGCCCCGTGTTTACCTTCTCATCAAGAGAAGGATGATCAGAGCTTGCAACGATGTTCCCTACGATTTAAAAGAGGATTTTGCGAATCTAAACAAGACCCATCTTCTCAATTCAAATATTTTTATCAACACTTGCCTAAGAAGTTTTTCTTTCCTTGACAAAAAGAGGGAGCAAAGCGACCGATAACAAAAGCAAGGCACTGAGCGAGCAAGCAAAGCTACTTAAAAGTTAGGGAGCAAAGCCACCGATTTAAAGTCTTTAAGTTTAGCAGCCTAATCCAATAAAAAAGTGGACGTCACCACTAGCAGCACCATTGTTGGTTGTCTGTTGGTACTGTCTTTTCTGGTGGCAATTGCGGGAATCTATAGTGGCAATTGTGCTTGCTGCTAAAGATTCGTTATTTTTAGTTTGGGTTGCTACATTCTATGACGACACTCATATCTTGGACCAAAGAAACTGTCCTTAACTTTCTATGCTCATAAATGTAGCCAATAATTTTCTCTGGCTTAGCAAGTTTGAGGGACAAGACTACACACAATCCTGTCATTTCCTGTAATTTAAAAATTACAACAGTTCTGGGGAATTTGAAAATCCGAATATTTATGGTGGCTGCATCCAAACATACATATAGTGAATGTGTTCTGACTTACTGCTATTGTGCTCATGGTGATGACTAGAAACACTTAGAATTCGCTCAGAAAGTGACATTATCCAAGTGATATAGACATGATCACATGACACAAACACCAAAAGGATTTTTTACACAAAGCCAGAAATAGGGGTAGACTAATTGGCAAGTGGGCTAAGCAAGTAGTCCCTAACAAGGATATGGGCAAGCTGAGCCATGCTCTCTTTAAGATCTAAAGGACGACAGCATTTGGGGCAAGGTACAACCAAGTATGAGGCAAGTTGTTATAAACCTGAAGGATTCATCATGTGCATAGAGTCAATAGCCCCTTTATGCTCTGATTGAGCATTTGAATAAATGCTCTATATTACCAAGGACAAACCAAAAAAGCCTGTGCATCCTTTGCCGCAAGGTCCAAGCTAAGAGCACAGCCGGTGGCAGCCGGAAAATGTCCTTTTTTGTTTGATTCATACCCTCCAGCTGCAGTCCATCCAATATCTCTTGAAAATTAATATTATTCTATTTACGAACTAAAAAACATAGAAACCCTAACCTTAAGAATAGACCTAACATGTTAATATATGAATTAACTCTAAAGTATAAATAAATAAAAAAATCAAATAACAAGAATGAATCCAAAAAGAATTCTCTAAATCCGATTTGCTCTGATCTGCGTCTAGTGCCACAGTTACATGTCTTTTCAATCTATGTTGACAAGCTCAAACTGCTGCAGTGCTGCTTTTAATACTGCAATATTGGTTTTCCTGTAGGACTTCCCTCTTTATGCAGCATTGATTCATGCAGGATCATACTCTGCACCATTTTAAAAAAGGGATAAAAATCAACCATTAGATAGCGAGGATCATACTCTGCACTATTTAAGAAAAAAAGAAAAAAATGAACTATTGGATGGAGAACTTTTCACCGATAGACAGACTCTCTCTCTCTCTCTCTCTCTCTCTCTCTCTCTCTCTCTCTCAATAATGTGCAAGATTCCCGCTGACTGAAATTTCTGATGCTTCTGTAAATTGTTTGCTAATGTAATAAAACTAATTGTATGAGGTGCATTCATGATAATCACAAAACAAACAATTACAATGGATAACAGTAATCATGATAAAGATGAAGACAGACCTAATATCAACAGAGAACCATCATCATCCTGCTTTTCCTCCTCTACCCCCATCATCATCACCACAATCATAATCATTATTATGTTATATCATAGCTTTCATAATATTATCATTCAGAAACAAAAGAAACAATCATCAATCTCAATGTTGTCGTAGGAGAAAGAAATCGGACGTTTCTTAGCATGAGGCATTCGTATGCAATTATCATTTCTAGTAAAGCTGTATGATTTGCGATCTTTTCCCCAACATGTGAATCATTGTCAAGAATATTTTATGGGAGTAATGGGGACCAGAGAGAGAGAGAGAGAGAGTTCAGGCGTCCACATGTCATGGTGGAATTCAAACTGCAGATAGGTCACCGGTGCCTCTGTTATTCCATTTAGCAAAGCAATATTCACGCAGAGGACTATGGACTCCAGTACTTGCACAAAACGCGAGCCCATTCAGTTTCTTTAGTGGCATCATAATTTTATGAATTTAGGGCAAGTGTTAACAAAAGGAGGCCCCAGTCTCCATGTGCATATTCTTGTCTACCATGTTGAGCACATCTGATTGAGTAGGTAAAGCTTGAACCTATGATTTTCAGTTCAATTTTTCATGCTTTCAATAGCACCAAATACACACACACACACACGATTGGGCCTAATAGTGAATGGCCAATCATGGACAAAAGCATCAGATGCTCCTAGAGCATTCGATTTTGCACAAGAAAAAGGTGTGTTGTTGATTGCATAGTGGACGAAAAAACCGCCCTCTCTCTCTCTCTCTCTCTCTCTATATATATATATATATATATATATATATATACATATATATATAAGGCTATTGAATATGTTAAGTACAAATATGTGAATTGGAGTATGAACCAAGATGTTCATAAATTTTTTTCTTAAATTTCACCATACATATGTGATCTCGATTCTTCGTTTTATAGAAACCAACTCCTAGATCTTCTGATTATGATGCACAAGAAGGATCTTTTAAAGCTTGAAACTCAATGGCTCAAAGTTTTTCGTAAATATTCAAGCATCCAAAAATCACATTTTTTATAAAAAATACACAATCCAGCAACCCATTCCTAGCAAATGGACCATGTCGAATAGATATGCAGGGTTGGATTTGCAAAAAAAGGTACCAGAAATGCCTAGTTCACATATTTCTACTTAACATATTCTAGTGGTTATATATAGGGTAAATATTGGCTACTAATGTAGGTAAGGAACTAATGAGTATAAATCACTCTTTTCTTCAAAAAATTTTATTTTTTTAAATTAAATGTCACATATGTGATCTACATGGTTTGTTTAGCACAAAACTCATTTTGAATTATATTATTATGACACATAATTAGGTTTTTAAAGGAGTCCAAAAATCAATGGCCCATAATGTACCAAATTTCATAACTCACATTTATACATTAAAAACCACGATCCAAGGCTTGATCCTTAGCAAACAAACCATGTTGAACACATCTATGTGGTTTGATTTAGTCTATACAACTTGCAGCTATGATTTCTAGCTCATTAATTTCATACCTTCATTAGTAGCCAATATTTTCCTATATATAGGTAATATTTGTCACCCTCGTGGATAAGGAAACCTCTAGTGAAAAATATGTAATATCTTTTTTTTTTAATTTTTGCACATCCAACCCAACAAATATATTCTACATATTAAGTTCAGTACAAACCGACATTTGGATCCTGTTTTTCTTACATATATGTCTTATTTTAAGAGGTTTAAAAAAATTATGACCTACAATGAACTAAATTTTGAAACCACAAAAAAAACATTTTTACAACCACTACTCTCTCTCTCTCTCTCTATATATATATATATATATATATATATATATATAGAGAGAGAGAGAGAGAGAGAGTATGAGTAATGGGTAGGTGCTAAATGAAATATGCTAAATGATAAGTGCTAAATGGGTTTTTCTGCTCTTTTGGTAT
This sequence comes from Nuphar pumila, assembly GCF_984573655.1. NCBI lineage: Eukaryota > Viridiplantae > Streptophyta > Magnoliopsida > Nymphaeales > Nymphaeaceae > Nuphar > Nuphar pumila. The sequence goes on along the minus strand of NC_143255.1, from coordinate 128,837,912 downwards.
TTTTTCGCAGTTCTGACCCCATAAATGTGTTGGGCATGGTTGGTTTACGAGGAATCCACACCTGGATCATGTTTTTTCGATAAAAAAATGATTGGAGCCTTGAAATTTTACAAAGTTTTTGGACCATTGATTTTTTGAACCTTATAAAAACTCACCCACGTGTCGGAATCGAATACTTCTAATTCCTATAAAATCAAGTACATAGATCACATCTGTATGGCCAAAATTTTAAAATAAAGCATAAAAACCCTGAAAACCCATTTAGCACGAATCATTTAACATATTTCATTTAACGCTTACCCATTACTATATATATATATATATATAGAGAGAGAGAGAGAGAGAGAGAGAGAGTTGCTCACACGTTAAGTGCTAAATGATATATGTGCTAAATGGGGTTTTTGCAGTTTTGACCCTATAAATGTATTGGGAATGGTTGATTTACGGGGAATTCACACCTGGATCATGTGTTTTTTATGAAAAAATGATATTTGGAGCCTCAAATATTTATAAAGATTTTGGACTGTTGATTTTTTAACCTTATAAAAACCCACCCATGTGTCGGAATAGAACTCTTCAAGAGCTGATCCCTATAAAATCAAGTACATAGCTCACATTTGTTTGGTCAGAATTTATAAATAAAATGAAAAAAGACTGAAAACCCCATTTAGCAGGCTCATCTAGCACTTAACGTGTGAGCAGCTATATATTTACGCGTACGTGTATGCGTGAGTGTCACCAATTATTTGTGAATTGATATCAAATCCATGGCTCTTACATTTTGAATAATTAAGAGAGGTGGGAGGTGGAAGCGAGTAGTCATTAGGGTAATGACATGATTTGATAATATGGGGAGGGTTAGAGAAAGAAACGCTTGCGGCAAGGAGCATAACAACAGGCAGGTTTTTGCTCTGGGAAAAGGCTGCTAAGGTTCTCTGCAATATTCCCGTATCCCAGTTTTGTCTTTTTTAACGCAGGATGGTGAAAAGGGAGAGGGTAGAAAGGGTAAAAGTAGGTGAATATATGCTAATGCAACTCTCTCTCTCTCTCTCTCTCTCTCTCTCTCTCTCTCTCTCTCTCGTGGGTATCTGTTTGGATTCCATCCTGTCAGCCAGCGAAAGGTTCGTTTGTCTGCTCCAGTTACAGTTGGACCAACCCAAATGATAATGGATCTCCAAATTAACCATCATTTTACTGAAGTAATTTTTAAGGTAAATAGTTTAACCTGCATCTGAATAATCCATATTTTACGCAGCTATCATTAAAACGCAATGCATATCTTTCTGTTTGCCCTTCAATGCGATAGATCTTTTCATTTAAACACACTGGTCACATACACACACACACACATATATATATATATATATATATATACAGAGAGAGAGAGAGAGAGAGAGAGAGATGGAGACCGGAGTATTTTTGACCCATGGTCGAACAGGGGCATCAGACAATCCCCCACCGCTGATCACGCACACGATAAGGCCTTACAGTTATAACTGTAAGGCCTTTAGTGGCGCCACCGCTAAAGGCCCTTTGGGCATGACGGGTGGTGCACGACTGCATGTCTGCCTGTTCGATGGTTTTATCCTGCTCGACAGTACTCTCATTTCATATATATATATAAGTATTGCATTCAAACCCGAACCCTAATCTGGCTAAAAAACTAACCAGATTAAGTGTAAATACCGGGTTTTAAGCTAGTGGAATTTAAGTTTGTTTTTATATTTTTTCGTCTGAATCTGAGTAATGCCTAGATCCAACCTGAATCCAAACCAATTACATCCCAAAGTACAATCACAAAGAGAAAGATGAAGTGTGAGGAGTGAATAAAGAGTAAGAAAAGGTGAGATTTGTAATCTAAGTTACTCAAAGCTCCCACCTCTAACTATTCAATTAAAACTTCTCATTCAATTGGAATCTGTCAGGTGAGGGGGACAACTAGGGCTGCATACGCCCCTATCCAAGCCCAACTTGACTTGTTTGAGCTCGGCTATTGTGGTTTTTTTTTTTTGAAAAATCCATTGTAAATTAAACATGCATTTTTGCCACATGCGCATTCAGACACCCACCTTATATAGAATTGAGATAAGGTGCAACGTGATTGCACACTTTTAGCGTGCTGCTGCTGCACCTGATCACCCACCATCTGGTGTTGGGTTCCACATTCAGTGAACAGGCTTTATCCCAAAGATGGTGGGTGATCAGCAGGGTAATCGTATTGCACCTGCTCCTCTCACCCTTAGATAAGCTTAAAGAAGCACTCATGAGTTCAAGCTTGTCTTTCTGAGCTTCACTTTTTCTTTTTTTTTCTTTTCACCCATCACATATTTAACAGGCTCCCTATTGGTAAAACCTTTGAGGTATTCGTAGCCATAAGAGAGTAGACTCAGCTTTGACCCTGCACCAAAGGACGCTCCCCTTGGTTTTGAACCACCACATATGGGCTCAAGCTTGATTTAGTAAATGTGTCAGAGTTAAGGCTCAAGCTTGATTCAATAAATCAGATCTACCTAGTTTGCACCTCTTTCTCTACTTTTTGTGAAGTTGGAACTTAGATAGTATCTACTTTAGCGAATGACTTCCTTCACGCTTTCCAAACGGAACTAATCATCACCATCATCTCTCTCTCTCTCTCTCTCTCTCTCTCTCTCTCTCTCTCTCTCTCTCTCTCTCTCTCTCTCTCTCTCTCAAAAATGAAAACGTATTCATTAGAGCGCTCCTTCAGGGCATTCTCCATCAACGACGCAGATGGCGCCGCCGGCTCCTCGCCGGAAAGCCAAGATTCCCCTGCCACCACCTTGGAACTCAACCCCCACCTCTCTCTCCCCTATCAATGGGAGCAATGCCTCGACCTCAAGGTACGCCTTCCTTTCCTTCTCTTCTTCCAACTCACTTCTCTAACACACACACAACTTTTCTGTTGACGGGGATTTAGAGAAAGAGAGAGAGAGAGTGCTTTTTCTCTTGATGGGCATCTTGGATTTGTGGTATTCTAAGGTAGAGAAAGAGAGAAGCGGGTATCTTGAATTTCTGGTATTTTGAGAGAGAGAGCTTTTTGTTTTGACGGGTATCTTGGATTTGTGGTATTTTTAGGTAGAGAAAGAGAGAGAGACGGGAATCTTGAATTTCTCGTATTTTGAGAGAGAGAGAGAGAGGCTTTTCTCCTCTTGTTTGTGTTTTAAAAGTTTTCTTTGGTTTCTTTTCATTGTGCTTGTGGGCCGAGCAGACGGGAGAGATATACTACATAGATTTGAGAACCGGGAGGAAGGCCAAGCACGATCCCCGAAGCCTCAACATCCGAAGAGATCAAGCAGACGACGATCATAGTAACAACAACAGCGAAGGGGAATACCAAGAAGACGACAATGGCGATTACGAGGGCAGCTGTTGCTCTCCCACTTGCTCATCAACAGAGGACGACGACGATGAGGAAAACTACTTGGAAGAGCAGCAGGGAGACGTTCTCGTCGTCGCTGGGTGCAAACGCTGTCTCATGTATTTCATGCTCCCCAAGATTGCAGACCGGTGCCCCAAATGCAGCAGTTCGTTGCTGCACTTCAATGGATCACCAGAGAACTCCTTGCTTTGATATTCTCTCTTCTTGTGGGGAAGACTCCAAATTAAAATCGCTTTGGGGAGGTGATTTCTTTTCATAACTAATGAACATAATTGGATCGATGGTTCTTTTTTATGATCACTACTTTGAGTTTTTTTTTTATGGTGTTCTTCTGTTTAGCTTTGGGGTTAGCCATTAGAGTTGCAGATTCCTCTGCAAGAAGGTGGATTGAGGATAATGGAAGAATAGGACCATATGGTGATTACGACTTGTCATACAATTTTTCTTTAATTCTTTTTCTTTTTTTCCGTTTGCTTCTCTCCACATGATCTTATGGGCTTAGGGAACAAGCTGAGCTTGAAGTATTCAAGCTTGGCAAGTTCTTGTGACTTGTTTATAGAAAAAATACAGTGTTATGGAGCTGAAAGAAATAGGGTTACAAAACATGTAAAATATATTTAAAAATATATTTTTATGAGAAGATAGTAGCTGCCTACTACTTTTTTTAGCCTACCTTTGTATTGGGCCTTTTAAGGTTTTTCTTTTCATGTTTTCCTTAAAACCTTGACCTTGTAGGAACCGACTCTTGGATTGTCCCATTCCAATAAGCAGGTAGGTTTTTATAAGGTTCTAAGATTTTCACAAAAATTAAGGCTTAAAAAATCATGTTTTTTATTGAAAAGACATGATTGAAGTGTCGTTTCTTAGCGAATCAATCATACCGATCATATCTGCTAGGTCAGATTTGCGAAAACAACCTGAAAATATCCATTCGCTCACCGTAGGCTGGCTGTAGGCCTGAAAAGTTGTTGGAAACGATTTTTTTTTTTGGATTATGTTGTTCATCAAAAACACTTTTCAAAGAGTTTTTTGGCATATAAAGAGATTTTCGCAACTTTATTTTTATTTTTTGATAAGAAGAAAAAAAGGCTTTAGGGAAAAGAATTAGCATACTAATAAAGATAAATAGCTAATTAGATGTCACCAGCCAAGATGTGCACAAAGATAAAAAAGATTTCCTAAAACTAGTTTTCTAAAATTTTAATTTGATTATTACCTTCTGAATGTGCCAGCCGTATTTGAGTTTGAGAAGAGGGTAAGCATGGATACAGGCATAGTGACAAAAGTTTTAAAACGGCAAAATATCAGCAACAGAAAACTTGTGAGGAATTGATTTTTTTTTTAAATCTCACATTTTTGAGCAAAATCTGTGCAATAAAAAATAAATTTAAAATATAAAAAATAAAATTTTGCAAGGAAATGTAGATAAAAAATATTTAAAAATAAAAACACAGTGTTTTCATGATAAATAGCCAATAAAAACATAAATATCACGTTTAAAATGTGACATTTATGTTTTTGACAAAAAACTAGCGAGAAATTGAAAATATTGTGAGAAATTGCCGTTTTTTAACTTTAGGGTAATTTCTTGAGAGATTTATGAATCTCGCGAGATTTGTCACTATGGATACAGGTTGTGTCTCTTGCATCTTGCGTCTCTTGGCTCCTTGAAAGGTTGTGACTCTTGTTTTGATTGTTTAGAAAGCTAGAATCTACCACACTAAGTGGTGAAATTGATAGCACGTTTTTCCGGTTTGTCCAATGATCTCAAGAAAACTCTTTTCTTTTCTGTGTTATTTTTTAACCAAAACAATAAATACCATTATGTATGTAGAGTGGCTACACACTCTTTCAATATCTTCTATCTTGTAAAAGAAGTGACTCTTCCTCAATCGACTAACCAAGTATTTTTTTTGGTCATTGGGTCCTTCTTTCATCCTACGTCTTGCATTCACAAACCATCCCATCAAATAATTAATTTTGGTCAGATTGATATACATAGCTTAAAGCTTGTTATAATCGTTTGTATCTACACACATCTTAGCAGACTTTAATTGTTTTTTCTTATATCTTTTTTTTCAAAAAAATTTTTAGAGAATATTTTTTTTTCAAATTGAACCATAGATGTAATCCATCTACCTTTTTAGTAAGAACTGGCTTTTGAATCACGGGAATACTACTTGTGTATAGTTTTTCCAACAATGCGAAAAATCAATGGCTATAAAAGCACTAGTGATTTTCAACTCAAAAAACATATTTCTTTGTCCAAAAAACATGATCCAAGGGTTTAGTAAATCGACCATGCTGAACACATTTACAAGGATAGATTGGAACAAAACAACTTGTATAATGACATTCTAATTAAATTATATATATAAGCGATTGGTAGCTGCTCATACTTTAGGTGCTAAATAAGTTTTTCAATTCTTTTTTACTTTATTTATAAATTATGGTCGTACAAATGTGATCTACGTACTTGATTTTATAGGGATCAGCTCTTGAAGCGTTCGATTCCGACACGTGGGTGGGTTTTTATAAGGTTCAAAAAATCAACAGTCCAAAATCTTTAAAATTTTGAGGTTTTTTCATAAAGAGCACATGATCCAGGTGTGGATTCCTCGTAAATTGTTCATGCCCAATGCATTTATGGGGTCGAAACTGCAAAAAAAAACATTAAAAGGGAAGGAAAAACTATTTAGCTATCATTTAGTAGCAGCTCTCTCTCTCTCTCTAGAGAGAGAGAGAGAGAGAGAGAGAGACGAAAGAGGATCAACATTAATACTCATGAAGATCAACAAAATGTTAAACCCATGAACCGAACAAAATAGAAAACAAAACTAAAATATAGAAAAAACAAAAGCTAAAGAAAAAGAAACTACAAACAGCTAGCAACAAACAACAAAGCCAGCTCAACCAGGATCCGTTGGATTAAAAGAAACCACCGTTGAGTGAACGTTGTTCAGATGAAAGGAGAGATCTCTAAGATGCATACATAAAATCGCATATACGTCAACCAGGATTTTATGGACAAGATGATTAAGGATGACCGGAATTTGACGGAAAGTAGCATCATTGTGAGCCATCCAAACAAACCACCAAGTAGTAAGCAACCATGTCTTCCAGATCAGTCTCCACCGCTTGCATCGTCTAATTTCAATAGGGCCCAGGAGCAAATCAAGCGCAAAAGACTCCTCTTTGACAATCTGCATTTCCCAAAGGAGCTGACTTTGCAAATTCATGCGCAGGGAGCGGGACAAGGCACGAAACCAGGGCGCTTGCAGGGCAGACATCCAAGGCGTGCAGCAGAGCAAGGACATAGTCAGAGGGGTGCCTAGGGTGGCATACAATAGAGTCGTGTCCTAGCAAGGGACACAATCACAATATCCGCAACAAGGAAAGGACATGTTCAGTTAGGGGACACAACCAAAGAAGAGAGGAACGGGGGGCGTGCTAGCTTGGGCGGATCCCAAGGAGGAATTCAGCCAAGGCAAGGGAAACGAGGAAAATGGCAGGGAGAGAGATGATGTTCACTGTGTGGGCATGAGTAATGATGCAAGACATGATGGCGGAGGCACAATTGGAAGAGTGAGCAATTCGTACCAACGAACCGGTGATGGTGGAAGGCGAACGATTCGGGGAGGAAGAGCAATTCATTCCTTAGAGGCAAACCACAACTAAATCAAACAACAAACTCTTGAGAGAAATTCCTAAGCTAAGCTACATATTTATAGGCTACACTAGGGGTAAATTAGCAAAACATTCTACACTCTTACCCTTGGAGTACCAACTCAGGTGGGAATCCAAGGGGGTATCCCATGTAGTTTTCGGGGTTGCGCAACCTTTGTTGGTTGGATCCTATATGGAGTGAATCCAACGCCGGGGTGGATTTAATTGGTTCAGACCTGGATTAGGAAAAGGTCCAAAATCTACAACCAACAATGATAAGACAACCACACTTCTCCAATGCTTGAGCATCTCATCAATCAGACCTCATATACTTGTTCTTCATATTTTATTTAATAAGAAATATGTTTTACACAAAGACTTTATGACATATAGACATATTTTTTGAAATGTAAAAAATCGATAACTTACAATACAATTAAAACTTTACAATTCAAAGTATGGTGGGCCGTTGATTTTTAGTGCTTTCAAAAATGCATCTAAACATCAAAAATTCATAATCCAAAAATGATGCTCACTAAATGAATGACAAAAATCCAATATGTAAAGTCTGATTGATGAAAAAACTCAATCATTAGAGAAAGAACATCATCAATTATCATTAGTTGTAGATGTTGGGCCTTCTTTTGGTTGGACGACTATATATATATATATATATATATGAAAAATGCAAACCAACAAAATACAAAACCTACTAAATAAAACATGCTATTAGATTTTCATGAATTTTTTGTACTTTTTAAAATTTTGACCCTACATATGAGATCTATATGCTTGTTTTTATAGGAATCACTTCTTGGAACATTAGATTTTGATGCATGAATAGGTTTTTATAAAGTTTCACAAATCAACAACTTATAATTTTCATAAATTTTTTAGGCTCCAAATACCATTTTTTCATTCAAAATGCATGATCAAAGTGTTGATTTCTAGTAAATCAATCGTGTTTAAGACATCTATGGCATCAGAATTTAAAAAAAAATACCAGAAATCCAGCATCATGTTTCATTTAGTTATAGGAAAATGAAAACATACTAAATGAATATATGTCAAAAATCATGATTTTTTTTTTAATATAGATCTTGAATTAGATTCAAATAATAAAACAATATAAAACTTGTGTAAAAACAAATAAGCAATCACTTTTTTGATATCCTAATGTTATAATTGGTATCATATTGGATCCAATTATGAATGTATATAAAAAGTAATGAATTTTTGTCCTAAATATGGATCTCAAATTGGATTTAAATATCAAAACAGTATAAAACATACATAAAAATAAATACACAACAATTTTTTTGATAACTCAATGTTATAATTGGTATCATATTGGATCCAATTATAAATGTATGTCAAAAATCATGAATTTTTGGCTTCGAATATGGATCTTGAATTAGATTTATAACATATATTAAAAAATAAACTTTCTTATACATACATTTATTTCATTTATTACAAAATAAATATGCTCATACATACATTTATTTCATTTATTTAAAAATGAACAATGAACCGGCATACACTCATTTAGATATCACAGCAAATATTTTGTACCCAAATACTTCTTGTTCATAATGGAATGAAACCATAAAATAATATTACCCATACACTGCTTGTTTGTGATGAAACAACAAAACATTACTATCTAAAAACTGCTTGTTTGTGATGAAACAACAAAAAATACATTTTGTTTACCCTCAAATTAAGTTTAAACTAAGATTCATTGCCTACCACTTATCTAGCTATATCAAAAACAAAATAAAACCCCTAACATCTAATGCATTCACTCAAAAAATTGCAAAAACAAGAATTCAAATACAAAACCCCTAACATCTAAGCATATTACAAACAAAATAAACAGATTTATCATGCATTCACTAAAAATTGCAAAAACAATAATTAAAATACAAAACTCTTAACATCTAAGCATATCTCAAACAAAAAAATAGATTTAGCATGAATTCACTAAAAAAAAACCTAAGTATACTTAACAAAAAATTGTTTTCAGCAAACCCTAACCTTGCAATAGGGTTATGGTTAACTATATCCATGAGAGAGATGAAGGGAAAGAACCATGACCCTACAACAACAAAGAGAGATACATGCAGAGGAGGAAAGCTCAGAGAAGGCGAAGGATGAATGAAAGGATGCTCATAACAGTGGCGAAGAGAGGCTCGCCGGAGGGACGTCACTTATCAGGGGGCATCTATCGCTCGCTGGAGGGATCAATGCTCATAACAGCGAGACAGTGTGAGGGGAGTCTCAGGGTCAGAAGGCAGCAAGAGAGAGATGAGGAGAGTTTCAGGGTTGGGGGAGAGAGGCAGCGAGAGAGACATGTTGTGGGGTAGGATGTTTCAGCATTTTTTTTTTAACGTGTGGTTCTCTCATCCTGTTCTTTTCATAGCTGGGGTGAAATAGTAAAATCTCATTCTTGAGATGCAGCGAAACATGCGTCTGCGTGTCCAAAGTTTGTTTCGACTGGCATGATTTGCGACCACACCGTCCAAAATTACACCCGTCATGCAGCATCAAACAGACCCTCAAGTTCCAAGTGTGGAGTCCTTGCGGGCACAACATGACACGTGATAGTGCGGAGGCCTTGCGGGCACATGACATGAGACAAACAGAACTTGTGAGAGCCTGTGCAGTGCCAAGCCTCCTAACTGTCATACGGGTGGGTGCCTTGTCCTATCTCTGGATATTCACCAGTCTATACCCCACCCGATATATACCCAAACCCGATGACCTTTACGGGTGTAAATCGTTAGATACTCAAAAACCAAACCCAAATTTGGTTCATATCAGTTTGGGTTTGGTGTCTAATTTCCAAACCCATTCAGAGTTGGGTGATGGAATGTGACTGAAACCAACCCGCTTAACACCAATATTAGGGATGTATCACCAAATCAGACCCAATTGGTTTTGGGTCATTATTAGGACCAAGTAGGGGCTTACCAATCTGGAGGAATGGTTCAACTATAGATTCATGTCCATAACAAACTTGGCCCAATGTCCCTAGTTTGGACCCAATTCAGCTGAGAATCTTCCAAACTGGGTCCAGATCCTAAACAGGAATCAAACAAGATCCGATCCAATCATGTGGGGTGCAGCTGGGGGTGTCACCGGGTCGGATCTAAACCCAGATCTGACTTTGAAGTGTGGGTACCAGGTCTTGACCGGGGTCTAATCGGGTCCATCATAAGGAAAACCATACCTGGTCCTATAAGGATCACATGAACCAGACTCGATTCATACCCTATAGAAATAAGATTTTTTTTTATCTCTTTTACATTGAAAAAATCATGGATCTTAACCAGAACTCGGGTCAAATTCGGGTATGGTATGAAACTTCACAAACCACACCTGGTATCATATACTAATTGGGGTCTGACCTGGATTTTACTCTAGCCTTCTTATTTATTACCAAACCCTGACCTTATAAGGTTTGGTATGGGTTGGGTTCAGGTCACCCCGACCCATTGACATCCCTAGGTGCAGCTGATGCCTCCATGACCCAGACTGACCTCTCACCGGATGAAACTTCTCAGGCATTGGTGACTGTTCATCTCAGAGGCTATGAATTGCAACGACGCCAATCATCATATGTTCTCATTTTCTTCCTTGAGCTTAGGGGTGGGCATTGGGCCGGCTTGGCCCCGGCTCATTTAGAGCACGGTCCGCTAGTTGGGCTTTAAGGGCAGCTTGACCCAGAGATGACTTGGTTCTTAACGGGCTCGAGTTTGAAGTAAAACTCATGACCTAACACATTGGCCCAAATCCAACTAATTAGTATAACTAATTAGGTAAATAATAAATAATTAACAAGTTCTTATGTACTCAATTAATTATTTTTCTAGTTTTTATAAAATTAATACAACTAATTAGGTAAATAATAATAGTTATCAAGTTACCATGAAATTAATTAATTTTTATTTTTTTTATTATTAATAATTAATAAATAGCTCAGGCATGCGAGCCGACCCAAACCCGGCCCACATATATAACAGGCTGGGTTTCAGCCCAGTAGCTAATGGGCCTGTGCCTAAAACCTTGACCCAAACCCGGCCAGCGGGCTGGGTCGGCTTGGCCCAACGCCCACCCCTACTTGAGCCTTGACTTTCTCTTCTCCGTGTCTGCAGAAAACGCGTCTCCCATACGAAAAGTATTTCCCTCTCTTGGTAATTCGAGAGTGACCCTCCAAGACTTTCTCTTCTCCGTGTCTGCAGAAAACGCGTCTACCATAGGAAAAGTATTTCCCTCTCTTGGTATAGAAGAAGAAGAAGAAGAAGAAGAAGAAGAAGAAGAAATGTCGAAGGAAGAACCGGCGGTTGGAATTCCGTACGCCTATCCGGCGACGGCGAACCCTCCGGCGCCGCAGCAGCAGTATTTCTACACGGGGGTTAATCCCCATCAGGCCGGGATCGTCCCCCCGAACGCGATCTTTGGGGACCCCAAGGGAGTTCCGATCCAGCAGACCATCTTCCGGGACACCCCCGCCCCCTTCAATTGCGTCTATTGTGGGGGATCTGGCCTCACCAACGTCAGGTTTTTCGCTTTTCTCCCTCCACTGGTTAATTTTCCGGCGTTTTTCCTTTTCTTGGTGATGCTCGATTTGGGTTTTCTTTATGGTTTATGATGAATTGTTTCATCGGTTTCTTGTTTTAGTGCGTCAATTATGAATTGGGGAATGGATCTTTTGAATGATCTTGGCACGGTAGGAAGAGGTTGGGATTCCTATATAGGGTGGTTTTCATTGATTTCCTTGGTTGATGAATTGGGGATTATTGGGATGTGTACTTTTGTGGGATTAAAGATGGTTTTGAGTTGTTGATCCACACAATTAGAAAGAATTTTTTTATATACGGGAAAGATGTTGGTTGGGAATCGGGAGACCATGAGTGATGAAAAGTAATAATGTCTTGTATGTGTTCAATAGGATGAAACAATGGGAAACAAGTTATACATGACAATTGTGTGCAATTCCGACTGCCGTGATGTTAAAACAGTAGTGTTATTTTGGGAAAAACAAAGTGTTGTAATGTGGTATTGCGTCCTTTGTCCCTACATCTTCTACATCCTTGGCCTTTGTGTGCTATGGTGGAAGAAGACAAAGAGAGAACTGAAGAAAAAGAATATCAACTGGAGGAGAGATAGACCTCCTAATTAACGTCAGAAATGAAATTCATGCTGCCTCTTGACTAATCAAACGGAGCCTTAAAAAATAGCTGAATAATAGTTATCCCATTCAAACCCCATGAACTGATGACACCACTATGACCAGGATGTGACTCCATAGCTCACAATCCGTAAATTTGAGGCCGACTTCATATGCTTGCATTACTCCAATACTTGAAAGCAAACAATCACTAAGCACTAGAGGTTAACAGATGTAAAATTTGAGCGACTATGGAAATATAGAACATCATATTTAATAAATGAGAAAAAGATTCAGGGTACCCTCAACCAAGCTTCAGGCACATTATAATATTGCCAGCCTTTAAGGTGGCAGATGCCTCGCACAACAGTGCAAGTAGTTTCAACATTCTATCTCCATGATACAACAATCTGTCTCTACTCTTGTCTTCTCACACCTTGTGCAAATGGAGTCGATGATGATGTGTTCAATACTTTGATTCACCCTATACGGTATGTTACAGGCTAAGTAACACATATTTTATACCATATAATTACAGAAAAGTATTGATTACATCCTATCAAGGAAAGATATATAAAAACTAATTAAATCATTTACTCGTAAGCCTGTAAGTAGCACGCAACAGTTGTTATCAAAGCTGTTCTCAATTTTTTTTATCCTCTCAAAAGAACAGCTTTTATGAAAGGATGCTTCCTTTATAAAACAATATTCATATTTAAGTGAATAGTCGTACATGGATATTGATGAGACTTATGGTGGAATGGTTGTGAATTAGGACGGAAAGATGCCTTTTGTAAAGGCAAGTGCATAGTAGTATTAGGATTTCATACTAGTATGAATTCACGATTTATAAAATCCAATTTTGAGAATTTTAGATTATGACTATATGCTGCTTCTAATGTTAAATTAAGCCAAATATGGCTAATATATTATCCAACAGTCTGACATGTGTTGTAATGTGGATAGCTTTTAGAGAAATGGGGCTAAAGCTCATTTCTTTAATCACTTTAATGACAACTCTACCTAGCATTCTTTAAAATCCCAAAGCTAGGTTCAACAAGCTTGAAAGTCCCATATGCCTCCTGCTTCTGAAGCATTGCGTGAATAAGACATTTACAGGAGCCGCTTGAAGCCATTATAATGTGTTGTTTTTAGCATTGTTTGGGCAGTTGCTAACACTCATTAATCGTAAATTTACTGTGTCAAAGGGTCCTTAGGGGTTGTTTGATGGCTTGTCCAGGATTGGATGAAATGGACAAACAGAATGGAACACAGCATTGGTTTTGTTCATTCTGTTCTTTTTGTTCCAAGTCCAACAAATGTCCGTTGTTTGATGGGAGAAGAATGAAGAAGAAGAAACCCTAATCAAGAAGAAGAAACCCTAATCAATAAAATCAAACAAAAAAACCTAGTAGAAGAAAACCTAAAAATGCCCTAAAATTTTTTTGATTCAAACCGAAATAAAAGAAGAAGAAGAAAGAAGAAAGAAGAAAAGAGGAAGAAAGAAAAGGGGGAACCTCGCCGGCGGCCTCACATCGCATCGACGGAGGCCACGAGTCGCCTAGACAGCGGCCTCGCGTCGCATTGACGGCGACCTCATCCCCGGCATCAGTGACCCCGGCACCGGTGACCACCTTGGCTGCAAAGGAGAGAGAGAGAGTTGAGGGACCCCTACCCCCGACTTTTTTTTTAACATGTGTTCCCCACCCCTACCCCCGATTTTTTTTAACATGTGTTCCCCGCGTCCTGTTCTTTTTATAACAAGGGGAGGGGTGTTACAAAAATAACACCTTTTTAAGGATGCGGCGGACGCCGTTCATTTGATCCCATTTCGGGCGGGGGACAGTGATTCAAACATACCCTTAAGCCCCTGTATGTGAAGCATGAACATCAAGTAATACGGGTTGTGCTAAATTAATACAAGTCATCCTGTTCACTGCATAGTTTTATGCAGTTATGTGTGGGCATCAAGTAGGACATAGTTAATAGCTAGATCGATTAATTTTCTTGAAATAGAGAAGCACTGGTAGCCAGTTCTTAAAATTAAATTAAAGTATAAAGAAAAATGAAACATATAAAACATAAAAAGAACACACAAAAAAAGCCTAATGAAGAAAGGCAAGGTATTATATTATTACTAATGATTGTAAAATAAAATATGAAAAAACAACCAAAAGTACTAGATGAGGATTGTTATGGCTATAGGTTACACCATACTCTATATGGTTTGAGTTGCAGACACCATGTATGAGTTCTTTTATAGCCTTGCTATACTCTCTGCTTATCCAACTGGGTAGAGGTAGTACCCGTGCGTGCTGCATATAATTATGTGTTGTATATGTTTGCTAGCATAATTGTATTTCTTATAAACATCTAAAGTCTCTAGAAAGGCCTCGGAAATGGTTGTTCTCTTTGTTCTTCACACTGACGCTTGGTGTGGCAAGACCAGTAAAATGGCCCCACATTGCCAACTAATAATGATAGACCCAACTGTGACCGCCACAAATTCCTTGATTTTGTGCTGATATTACCACCGTTGAATTTTGATTTATTGAGGATATTCAATAAATGCAGTCACAAGTTCTTTCTCACATATAAGTGAGGGAAAATGTGTAGCAAAATATGAGAATGAAGTGGGGAGTAACAAGGAAATTTTGGCAATGGAATCTTGCAATTTCTCTGTCTGCATCAGTAGGATGCCAGCTTGGACACAATTCTTGATACTAATTGGCACTTGTCACGCACACACACACACACACAAATACACATGCACATATGTTCAATTATTTATTTTTGAAAGTATTAGCATATAAGATGCACATACCTACATCTTACCTCTTTCTTCTACCTATATGCTGGTGTTCCTCCCTCTAAGGGTAATAACTTGATTGGCTGTGCTTCATGTTTAGGAATTTTGAGCCAATCCTATTGACTATTAAATTTGTGTATTACTTGGACAACTATCTCTTGTCTGCAGCTAGACTGAACAGCAAATGTGTTGTGCCCCCAACTTCTTTTGAAGTAACTTCGCTGACATTGTTGAGGAATATCATTGTCTTAGTGTTAATTTTTTAATAAGCTTTAAATGATAAATCTTCCCAAAGGTAGTAAGTGGTGATTGGAGTAGTAGAAGGTTCTAATCCTAGTCATGATTTTGGAAACCCTGATTTGCTGGAATCCTCTTTGACTTCAAAACTACTGTAATTCAAAAATTGATCGAACCATTGTCTATGGTAGACCAGTCATCTTTGGGCATTTCGTTAGTTCTTTCACCTGCTCTATGAAGAGGCCTTCATCCTTCCATTTAGGCTTTATCTAGTTCTCTCGGTGTCTGGTATACAATGATGTTCAGACCAAGAAGAGTCTTGAGAATCACAATTACAAGGATTGTCAAATAAAGTGGAAGGCCTTTGTCGTGCAATTTAGGGAGCAGATATTAGTAGGTAAGCTAGGAAGTCTTTCGTGAATTCTTATGCTTTTCATTTTCTGTTCCTCCTAGAACTCGGTGACTTTAGATTAATGATATATATAGGATTCAGAGTTTGGGATGCTGCGTTCATAACAATATTTGTTTTATGTACAATGTTGTTAAAATTGCTTATTTTCCAATTTGAATTGGTCTTATAGAAGTGGCTGCATTTCTTTACTATTTTGGACACTACGTGATGATGGATCCAAAAAGAATGTTTCCTGCATCAGATTGAAGTTTGAACCATATTCAATATTGAAAACTGCTTTCTGTTGGATCTATGCACTTCGAAAGTAATTTTCTTAGTTGGAAAAAATCGCTCATAACTTCTTGATGCACTTGCAGATCTGAGCCAAGTCTTGCTGCTGTTATCGGTTGTATGATGCCCATGATGCTTGGAGTTTGCTTCCTGTGCCCTGGTCTTGATTGCCTCTGGCATAAGTACCACTATTGCCCAAGCTGTGGACAGAAGGTGAGTGAACCATCTTACCAACTCCATGTTTGATTTCCAAGTACACTGTTGTGCAAAGAGTAGAGATCCCATCTGGTTCATACCAAACATGCTTTTAGTATTTCAGCTGCCTCATCATCTTCACTAAGCAGATTACTGCCCATATATTAAGAACCTATGCTGTTTATCACCTGTTTGGATCACTATTTAATTCAGTATCATTCAGGAAATTAGCTAATCTCTGTAATTTTCTGTCCAGGTTGCTGATTTTGAGAAAAATGATCCATGTGCTGTTGTTGATGCTCCACACTGGATTCAGGAAAGTTTTGCACTGCCTGCCTGAATTTGCTTACTCCATGCGTGCTTATTCAACAGACTGTGTGTTGGCTTGATCTCTTATGCAAAAATCTACATATATTTGAATAATCAAGGTGTGGATTTCTCTTCCTAGTCATGTAAAAAATAGTGATTTTTAAGAGTACTACAGAAACCCATAATACAAGAGATTGTTATTTCAGAGTGCTCTCTCTCTCTCTCTCTCTCTCTCTGCCATGTGCAGCGTAGGTGGCTAATCTTTGGGTACGTCTAGTGTCATGCCTTGACTAGTGGTGAACTAATACAAGACCGATCAGTTCTGCCTTCTTAAAGGCAGCTCAAGATTTAGCAAAAAATCAGCTTAATCTCTATACTGTTCTGTTTCCTGAAAAGTTAGAAATATGTAGATAGAACTTCAATGGCACGAATTTGTCTCAAATTTCTGACCAACCGGGCTGTGTTTAGTCGGATTTGGTAGTAGGCACCAATCATAGACGGTTTTAGAATTTGGAAACTTACAAAACTATAATTTGATTGGATTCATAGGATAATCAGATTCAGCTCTGGTAGGAATTATCCCTTTTAATATCTTTCTTTCAAAAAAAATTATCCCTTTTAATGGTAATTTACAAGGTTGGATTTTATTGGGTCTAAACATAAGCAGATTCAAACTCCATGTGTTGCTACGGGTGATAACAAAACAAGAATGCTTTGATACCAGTGAGAGAGAACATTGCATTTCTCAGGGGGCAACGCCCAATGAATTTTCATGCTTGTTTAAATGATGACATCAAAAGCTCTATGTCACAAACTGGAGTTCGTGAGAAAACGACAACCATTTGAACGGACGATTGTCGCATGTGAGCAATTCTTCACCTCCCTACGATGGAGAAATATCCCCCGTATGTCCCGAAAAATTGTAGGAAGTTAGAGGGATTTTTTTTCCTTCACTTGGAATATCATGGGAAGATTCATTTTTCTACATTTCTCAAAGAATCCGCCTTTCGATTTTCCTGCTTCAAAACATGGCCGAGAGGAACTCAATCGTTCCTTTATGAGAATCAGTAAGTGTTCCGGACAGTAGCAAAAAGTTGTCCTATCATTCATTTTGCCATGAGAACTGAACTGTAACTACTCCCATATCCTCCCACTCTTAATCAGACATCTTAAACATCTTTCACCATTTGAACTTTGAGACCCAACTTCAATCCCCTGGTTTCTGGTCCTTACAGAACAACCAAAGCTTCATCATTGGATGCCCTAAGTAAGCCGAGCCCAAACATCAAGCAGCCAATTCTCCCACACACACACCCACCCAGTCAAAAAGAAGTCGGATCCACACTTATTTTTGGACGCTCTAAGCTACCCGATTGCATCCATGCACAGCTTTAACATGTATCCACACTTATTTTTGGAGGTCCCGAGGGGTGCCCCTGACCTGAACGGCACCCAAATAATGAAGGCTGAAACCAACGGAGGCTCAGCTTGTCTGGTAGGAGCAGCTAGTGCACGTCACCTTGTGTTGGGACGATGCAGGTTCAAAACCCAATGGTATAGTTGTATAACTGGTAGGGGTCTGCCTAACCCCAGCTTGCCTTTCAAAAAGAAATTAATAATAATAATGAAGGCTGGAATTTGTTCCAAACCAGATCAAGCATGATAATGAAACCGTGTTTACGCAGCAAATATAATGGTACCATCCTCTCCAAATAACAACTCGTTACCTAAAGACAATACGAGGGGCGCAGCTGCACACATAGGTATAGTGGTGATCCATGGAGACTATTTAATAATTAATTAAGAGTCCGTGTATCTACCACCGTTTATGCCAACAGATCCAGCAAATCAAATCTTGAAATCGACCATCCACAGGGCAGGGTTATCGTGAGGCCTCACCCCGGGTTTTCCTTGGTTTGGCGAGGGTTCCTCGGCATAAAAAAAAAAATGACCATCCAAGAATAAATGATGATTGCCGATTAATTAGTATCAAGAGGCTCGTTATCAAGTTAGCACAAAATTCTTTTCTTACACCTCCACAGTTACAGCCCAAAATTGGCTGAAGCGTGTGCCTTCTAATATACTTGGGAGAAAACTAAGGGAAAAGAGAAAAAAGTGAACCAAGCGATCTAGGCTAACCATGGTTCATCACGTACTGAAAATTCTGTAACAAAGCTTTTCAAAGATAAAAACAAGAGAAAGCTTAACAGGACCTCAATGATCAACGCTTTTTCTTGCTTGATTTCACCGCACCAGACTTTGAGGGGCTGACGATCACATACACAAACAACACAGCGATCGAGAGAACTGATATCAGCGGACCATACTTGGCTAACAGTCTCTGCATGGAAGGAATTGCCTTATATGAGTGGGACAGACTAAAATGTTACCCGCTAAGATTATACGAATGTTACCATCCTTACCTTGGCCTGAGAAATTTCCAGAGATTGCAGAACAATCAAGGACGTGAAACAATGAACAAGAAGAAGCAGTGTGTCATATTGTATGTTAAGAAATACAAAGAAGGAAACTCGAGACTGAAAATGCAACTCTGTGCTCATGGTTAAAACTTAAAAGAAGCTCACCCATTCAAATTTATTTTCTGGAAGTCGCTCTGCAAGGATATCCAAAGGTTGAATGGGGGTTGAATAGGCCTCCTTGAACCAGTAAACAGTCGAAATCAGACACCAAAAAAAACACACAATAGCGTATCTCAGAAGACTAGAAGAGAAGGGAAGCATACCTGCAGTGCTTCTCTTGAAGGCACACGGAATTTAACTACCGCTGGAGTGCCATAGAAAACACCTTGCTGCTTCGACTCTAGAATGCAGGAATGTGAAACAGAAGCGCCACTGCGACAACATAAAGGTTTCAGATGGATACAAATGAATGCTGGGAAACGCTGATTTTCATCATCGTGCAACTTACACATCCAGCCGTTCCCATGATTTGGACGTGCTACCTGTCACCAGATCAAAAATGTCTTTTGTCCAGCTATCATCGCTAAGACTTACGTCATATGCAGTTCTGCAAGCATCAAAGAAGAAGTAGATCAATACAAGCATTGCAAACACAACATTTACTGATGATTTCAGACCATCAGCTTATCTGGTTTAGATTCCCTGAAGCTCCACTAACACAGCATGAATGTTCATGGTTAAAAAGCCATTATTAAATTAAACCATGTCGTATGTATTTGATTAAAGGCAGCAGCAATCAAACCCATCAACACAATAAAGTACAATCTACAAATTACTGCTTAACATAGAAGGAACACAAGACAGTAAGACGGTCGAGGGTGGGGATGCAGAGGCAGGACTTTAAATCTTGTTATCATGCTCTTCTCAAGCCATGGATGAGACAAATATTTGGGTGTGGGGGCCTAGTCCTCTGGATAAACTTATGACTGGCTTTCAGTTAAAATCAAACCATTTGATGATGAAGAATCCAAGGAGAAAAGGTATAAAATTTTGAAAGTAGCTTGATTTGCAAAAAAAAAGCACTTGGGGTTAGCAGCACCCGCTTTGCCATTTGTGAAGGAAAGAAGTTTCCTGTTGTCAGCTGTATAGCCAGAGGATATTGGTGACTGGTTTCATCATTGTCATTACTTTTATGCTTAGTTGTCAAAGGCCCTAGGTGGAGAGCCCCTAAAAAGATTAGGCTGGGCCTAGGCGGTACCCCAAATAAAAAAATAAAAAAATATATACAAAATATGTAAACAAACTACTAAAATTAACAACAAACATGTATACAACATAAAATCAATCAACAATAAGCAATAGACAAATAATAACATGTCGTCGAACACTGTAAAGTGTGAATTCTGTGTCTGTGGACTGTGGGTGCATGTGAACTTGTGAAGTGTGAATTCTGAACAAGAACAATAAACAGATCATATGAACTATAAACAGTCACGCAAATATATAACTTGAAAATATAACTCAAAGAGAAAAACATAACTCAGAAATATCAACCAAAAATACAACACAGAAATATAACTCACAAACAGTATATAAACAGATTATATATAACTCAGATACAGTCAAACACAGAATTAGCAGTCAAGAGACCGAGAGACAGAGACCATGAGAGAGAGAGAGAGAGAGAGAGGAGTGAGAGACTAGAGACGAGAGACAAAGAGAGAGAGAGAGGCATGTACCTCATATTCTTCTTCTTCTGCCTTAGCGAGAAAGAGGAGAGAGAACCGAGCGAGGGAGAACGAGAAAAAGGGGGAAAAGGTCTCCCCCTTTTCCCCCTTTTATACGGTCTATAGTCAACGTAACAAAAAAGAATTGGACCGACCTAGGCTTAAGCCTAGGCGGTCCAAGCCTAGGCAACGCCTAGGCTCCGCCTGTGACAACTAAGCTTTTATGCCAACAATTAGAAGCCTCTGCCTCCACTACATGGCCTAGAAAATAGTTTGCATTAGTAAGTTGGGTGGGGTCTGAAATTTGATACAACATCATCCTTGCCTGTCGGACTTCTAACAAGTCCTTGTTGCCCATTCTGGTTCTCTCTTCACTTCATTTTCTAAAAAATTTCCTCCAATTTGCTTTAGAAGGGAGGGTGAAGAAAGGAACCAGAACGGATGCACTTCTAAAAGAAATAGCTGGAACATCATTCTTGATCAAAATCTTGCAACACAAACAGGTCGTCTGGGTAGATCAGACCATGCTTACAGAAGAAAGACGGCATAATTTGTTTGTTACAGCAACGACAACCCACCTAAAGATATATGAACAAGAGAGGAAAGATTAAAAAGCAGGACCAGGTGCACCACTATGTCCAAGAGTGCCCCAAGCAGTCACCTTGATTTTCAAGAAAAACATTAAGAAAAAATATGTACACTCATCTACATCCTATACAACATGAATGCAAGACAGCACTTCCCACCAAAACTTGGTTGTACACCACTCCAGTTCTACCAAGAAGATGGAATCACACCCTCCAAACCATTTTACATTCTTCCCAGTGATTAGTATTGATCATGGATTTCGACCTACTTCTCATCGAGGAGATGACGATAAGGCAACAATCAGGTTTTCCATTTACCAGTCAAATCATCTATTATACCTCAAAAGAGAAGAACGCAACAACACCTCCTTACACATCTTTCTCTTAAGCAAAATCATTTTCTCAAGTTCCACTCTCCTCTTTACTAAGTCCATTTCTTAAGCAGAAGACTATTAGATGCCTATGTTACATATCCCATATGCATGTTTCAAAGTTTGGGCTATAAATGCCCCTTTGTTCTCTTCATTATTTCGTTCAAATATACAAAACAGCTAATATCTGATTATGAAATATCCACAGATTATACAAATTGGTAAAAAGGATAGGATCATGAGCACGATCATGGAATTGCCAGTGAATGTTTTTGTGCATTCATGCACACACGCATGTTAAAGTGATGATGGTCTGGTGCAAACTCGATCTTCTTTGTAAGAATTTAAAAATGCCAAGGAAACTTTTGGTAATAATCCCTTGTTTACAAAGGAGTATTTATATATTTTTAAACATGAGAGAGAGAGAGAGAGTCGACTAAAGGTGCATTGGCGGGTGGGTTGGTCGGCAGTCTGCTGTGACAGCTGGAGTTGCCTAAATTATTTTCATCAGCATGTTTGTTTAGGCACAGTCATTACAACAGTTGTAAATATCTTTATGCTATTAATAGTTAAAAGCATTTACTATTGTATGATTATTTGGATATACATGAAGTGCAACCACAAAAGCCTTTTGCTTAGCTGGTACACATAATTTTAGATAAATTCAGCTAGAAAATATAATCTGCAAGGAAGACTACTATCAACTTCTTTGTAGCTTATCATATTCATCGGTCAGGACATTCATTGGTGCTTTTCATTGATTATAAGAGTAAAACTGATGCAACAATAAGGAACTGCACTCCCATATTGTTAAGACTTGGCAGAACATTCCAATCCAGTTGCCATTTTTTTTTAATCATCTTTAATGTATACTAGATATACCGGTCATAATCCATGCATACCAATTTACTTCAATTGCACCATCAAAACTGACTAAATAAACTTTGATTTGTTTGTTGTTTCAGTTGTCGTGGTCAACGGGGAAGAAAGAAATGAATGAATAAAACCAGGCTGATTAAGATAAGATGGACAGAGATAACATGGTTAATTGATGCCTCACACAAGTCAAACAAATCACCACATACTCAAAACTTTACGTTAAAGTCGAGTCCTTCGAGCATGCGAGCACCCACCCACCCACATGCACATGTAAAAGTGCAAGAAAATCATCAAGAGCAATTAAGCATCCCAATTCCCAGCAATTAAGGAAAATAATCTAGTTAAGATACTCTAAGAATTAGCAATGTCATCAAGCATTTGCATTGAACAACAATCGCTTTCTGCATTTCACTTAGTTTGTACTTAATTTGCTTGAGTTTCTTTCTTAACGAGTGATGCCTTCTCACTCCTTCCCAAATAATGTCGATAAAAGACTCATTTTATTGCGTTAAAAAATACATCAACGAATATCAATATGCACTGCAACCATGTCTATAAAACACAGAAATAGATGAAATCCAAAACAAAACAAAAACAAAAATAATCAACAAATTAACGCATCACAAAGTGTTGAGCGCAACATCAAACGGCACACAAACTCTCAGTGAAGCCAATGAAAACCGTACATCTACCTAATACGCAGTTCAAACAAGCAACATAACTATATCAATAAAAACAACACCGAAGTAATCACCACATTTCTGAAGAAATTCCTGAAAACAAAACCCTGGGCATTCCATCCGAGACGGAATAATCATAAAAGCAAAATTACTGCGAACAAGCACCATAATTAAGCACGAAATCGAGAAAACAAACAGAGAAAACACCAAACGACGGCGTAAAAACCCAGATCAGAACGCGATTTCGGGTCAAGCGAACCCAACTCCCATCGAAAACCCTAGATCACCATTTACTAACCAGATTGAAGAGAATTTCCCCTGAAACTTACGCGGTTCCTTGATTGTAGAGATCGATCGAGACGGAGACCCGCTCGACGCCGGATTTGAGCCTCGAGAGATCGACTTTCTTGTGGACGATCAGGAACGGGGAGTCGGAGGACGAAGCGGATACAAATGAGGCGAAGAGGAGGAAGAAGAAGCAGCACAACGAAGGGTGAAATAAGGAGACCACGAGTTTCGATCTCGCCATCTTATCCGTGTGCCCTATCGCTCAGATTTCGGCCGGAGGGCCTTATATACATGAGGGCAGAGGGAGACGACACGCCAGTTCAGTCCCATCGGATACGGAACGAATCATGTTTGATCCAAATCCAAAACCCGGATTATCTGCCACAGATCCGAACCCGAGTCCTGATCTGGATAAGTATGCATAAAGGTCTGAATCAGGATCCGAAATGCATATGGTGATTGGTGTCTACTGTCTAGGGCTGCAAACGGATTGGATATGATCCGAATATTTGATCGAGTCTGACATGTTTTTTTCAGATATAGATCTTTTAAGTAAAATCCAAATGTATATTCGGATTGGATTAGGATCTGTTCAATCGGATTACTTTCCAATTTGGGTTGAAATCAGATCAGCATTTTAAGTCGGATCTTGAGTTGATCCAATTCAAAATCCGACCTGATTGCAATTTTTTTTACATATAAACAGCTTGTTGTTGTTGTTTTGGATCTAGTAGTACCACGTGTATTTCATTTGGATTCAACCTTACCTCCTCAGAACTTAGTCGGATCCGGGTTCATATCTGGATCTATTTTTTACATTTTGGATTCAGATTCAAATCTGACAAGATCCACCCCGAGTCTGACCTGTTTGCAACCCTATATGGTGATATTTGTGGATGACAAGCTTTGTTGTTACATGTGAAAAGTGCAAAAATATAGGACCTGAATCTGAACACAGACCTGATGTACGATACTTATCCGAATCTGAAAAATAATCTGATTAAGCATATTGGAATACGGTCCAAATCAAATTCTGGATCTGAAGGGGATCCGATAAGGTCTGAAACTTGAATCCAAACATGGGTCCGACGTAAGATACTGATATGAATCCAAAAATTAGCACCCTAAAGGGGTTTGGCGTAGTCGGATGGAGCCTAGGCCGCTAGGCAGACGGTCTAGGTTCAAATCTCAAGGGCATCACCCCTTGTGCAAGCTGAAGCGTGGCCGAGGCTTTGGGACCAAGGGATAATCCCACGTACAGTGACCATAAGTGTACGGCAAGGCGCAGAGCCAGCGGGCCTAGGTCTGTGTTCTTGGAAGCTGTTTCTCTATGTAAATATAAAAAGTATATATAAAAATTAGACTCATGAAAGCGAATTTGAAACCAATTATTTAAGAAATATAGAGAATTCGGACAGGATGTTCAACCAAACCCGCTCCATTTGCAACTTTACTGTAATAAGGAAGGAACACCGGAGAGATCCATTTACGAGAGTACACTCAGCTTCGACCTTGCAGCAATGGACGCTCCCATGAGTTTCGAACTTGTGATTTCCAGTCAACTTATCTTATCGATATTCGCAAAGCTGAGCCCTGTTGTAGGCATAAAGGCTTCCTTCATCTGAGTCCAAATCTGAGTTTGAATCAGCTTGACCTACATCCAGTTATATGTGATCCAAGTCAGACACATTTACACACCTCTATATATACGAGCAACCTGGCTGGGCTCGGCGTGCCCTACTGAACTTTTGTAACACAGACCTAAGCCTAGTCGTTGGGGCCATGTCACGCCTGGGTCTTATCAGGTTTTGGGAGCCATCCTGGGTCCGTACCCTGAACCCATTTGTACCAGACCCGATATCCAACCCTAACATGATAGGTAAATTACAGAAGATTACATTGACTAATCAATATGAAAGTGATTGACTGGTTGGTTTAGCTCGCTCCTAGATTTTCTCATTGTATAGTTTGTTAATCCTGCGAAAGGGACAAGTATGAGATCTGACAAAGTAAAGTATCATCAAAACTTTGTGCGCTTTGGAAGTGGAAAAATATTTAAAAAAAGTGAAGGTAGGAAAAAAAATTATAACTTTTCCATCCTTTTCAAATGAGAGAAATTTTTTTGAAAGAAAAGTTTTTCTAAAAAGTTTGATTTTTGATAGAATAAGTTCCTCCACCTGAGCGGGTGGAATAACTTTTTCCATCAAAAATTCCTTTTTTGCATTAGGACAACCATGCATTCACCTACAACACGTCTCAATTCATAATCTGCCATAAAAAGAGCTTGCTCCATCTTCATCTTCATCTTCCTCCCCACCCCCTACCACGATTTTTAGATCTCTATCTCTATGTCATTTTTCTCATATTTTCTATTTTGTTTTACTCATGCTGCACAAACAAACAAAAAAAATTCATTTGGATAAGTTATCGTATCAAAATTTCTTATAGGCAAAATTTTCTTTTCTTTTGAAACTTTTTCTTTCTTTCAAATACGCCCTTAAGTCTGACTTTTTTTTTTCAGATCACCATGAAAAACTGCCTCCCACACTCATGAATTCGTGGAAAACCCATGTCCCCTTGGTCCATAAGGGAGTATACCCAACTTAGGCAATGTGACAGAGGACATGGAATGAACTCGTTACATCTCTTTACCACCGAGGTGGTATCCCATGTGGTAAGCGGGGTCCTGAGTCAAGCTGAAGGCCCGAGATCGAATCCCTCTGCCACATGGGGCGGCTGTTGTTCTGGTAGAGGTCTGCCTAACCCCAGCTGGACTTTAAAAAAACTCGTTACGTCTCATGGGCTCATTAGAGCTATTTTGGCAGTGACCTTTGATATTTTGGTTACCATTAGAAGTATCATTACATTGAGCAGAAATAACAGTTTTTTTTTGTATTTTTTTTTTGTATCTGTAAATTAGATCCTAATGATGTAATCTACATAATTTGTTCATTAAAAACAGGTTTTGAATCTGTGTTCGCAATGTAGCAGATTTTTCAAAAGCTTCATAAATAAACAGTCCGCAATATATAAATATTTTATGACATAAAATTATGTTTTTACTTTGATAAAACAGGATCAAAAGTGTGATCCTTAGGAAACCAACGTCCGCGATAGGCAAGTCCATGCAGTAGAATTGAGTTGATATAGCTTGTAAATAAGATGTCTAGCTCAATAGTATCGTACCTTCAGTAGAATATGTGTATGTGTGCAGGCACTTGTGTATGTGTGAGTGCATGCATGCTTGTGTGTGTGTGTGTGTGTGCATACGCATACACACAATCAGCTTAGCAAAGCCCTTTTTCTGTTTTTTCATCTAACATTATAGAGATGTGATATACATGTTTTTTTAGTAGGAATTGAGTTTTGGATTGTTGGAATCCGACTTGTGTATTGATTTTTTCAATGCAAAAATCAACAGCTACAAATGCACCAATTTTTCTCAACTCAAAAAATAAGTTTCTTTGTAAAAAAAATGAGGTTGATTCCCACTAAGTTGGCCATGTTGAATAAATCTACGAGGTTAGGTTGAATCAAAACGGCTTGCATGGTGAAATTTCAATTTTATATATATATATATATATATATATATATATATATATATATATATATATATATATATATATATATATATATATATATATATATATATATATAAGGTGATAGTTGCCTCCCACTCTTTTAATTAGCCTATTTGTCATCTTATGGGGCTTTTGAAAGGTTTTTCTTGTTTTTCTTAAATCCGACCTTTACATGTTTGATTTTATAAGAATTTACTCTTGGATTGTCTGATTCTAATGCACAGGTAGGTTTTATAAGGTCTAAAAAACACCTATCTAAGATTTACATAAACATTCAACGCTTAAAAATCAATTTCTTATCAAAAAACATGATCCAAAGGTTGTTTTATAGGTGGATGAAAGCATCGTGCCAGGTGGGAAAATTTAATTATTACCTCATCTTATTTTTATTTGTTTACAACTTTCTCAATACCTTTCACATTGCCATTTGACGAATATTTTGATCTCACATAAAAGGAGGAGAATTTATTCTTCAATTTTACCATCAGATCTCTCTCTCTCTCAAATCCATCAGATTTCATCTGCCGAGTAAATGTGTGTTGTGTGAGGCGGTTGAAGAATCTGCCTTCCACCTTTTTTGGGAGTGCTTTGTTTTTCAAAACATCTTTAAGGTGACTTGGAATAAGCCGGGGTCAGCGTGCGCCAGGAATCATTCGCCAACGATTTTTTGTGGGGTCCTCAACAAGTTCGTCATTGTAACAAATGGCATATTATTTGGCGAACCTGGCTGCTCTCGTCACGGTGGGTCGTATGGATGACTCGCAACAATGCTATTTTTCGGCAGATTCTGGCAGTGTTCAACAAAATGGTGAACCTTATTTTGGCAGACATATACGCTATTCTCCGCATCAACATCCCTGATCTGCAACACCATTTGCCTCCAGGGACCATTCATGATCCAGAGTGATGCTCGTCGCCTAACTGTATTTGTTTTCTTGTTTATTTCTTCTTTTTCTCCTTGCATCGCTACTTTTCTTTTTTTCCTTTTTTGGGCTACTTGGCATGTCTTGGGCCCGTGTTTGGTTACCCGGTAGGTTCAATGTTTGGTTTAACCTGTTTTCGTATCGTAATGTTGATGGTTATAGTTTGGCTCTCTCTCTCTCTCTCTCTCTCTGCATGCAATCACAAGTGTGCTTGCACATAGCTAAGTACAAGTGGGCTATCTGCTAGAGCTGTAAAATAAGCCGAGCGGCTCGTGGCTTGGTTCATGTTCGACCTGTATAGAGTTCGTTTAATCTTGTAAAATTGGCATGACAAGCTGAACATGAACTCGCTCAGCTCAACTTATATGAGCTTGTCAAGTAATCAGAAATATACTTTAGATATTTTTTACATCATATAGAACGTGCGCGCGGGCACACACACACACACTATATATATATATATATATATATATATATATATATATATATAACGTCGGGCTACACATTTTTTCTGTGTATTTGACCTCCTTTAGCAGTGGTCACAACCACTACTAAAGGTCTCATCAGAAAAAGATGTCCCTGCTGCTGATCTTGAGCGATCAGTGGCAGGAAAGTGTCCAATTTTCATCGGACGCTTTACCAGTTTGACACTACGCCCATCCCAAATATTTAGCATTTTGTGTATTAAAAAATAAAACATAAATGAATGTGAGTCAACCCAGTTTCTCATCGGTTCAAGAGTGGACTCCACACCATTTTTGGCGGAGCTATTGAACTGGCCAACTGTGATCTAGGAACACCAGTGTCAAATGAAATAGATGGATGGTGAGGTCTCACTCTCATAACCGAGGGGTCTAGGGTCTGAATCCAACACGGGTTGTCCCCACCTTCTATCAAAGGAATAAAAAAGAAGAAGAAAGTATTGAGCAACGCCACATTTACTTGTTTCTATAAGAAGTAGATCAAAAGATCTTTTTTAGTTTCTAGTGGATTGACCAAATCTCACAAATGAACCATGCTTGCAATTGAAGGAATTTTGAAGGTCTGACATAAAAGAAAAAAGTCATTCAGGCTAGCCAAGGAGACTGCCTTTACACCACACAAAGATTGATGGCCATCTTACCTTTTTTTTAATTTATAACCCGAAGAAACTGCACCCGGCACAAAGACCTGGTCGTGCTTGCTCAGTCTGCCATACCTACGGTCATGGTGCCAACAACTTAAAACTCCGAGGACCCCTGCCCCCCAAGGCCATCTTACCTTTGAATAAGGACATAGGCAAGTCATCCTTGGCTACCAAAGATCACTTTTTCTTCATGTGAGACCCTTCTTCCCATTTCCTCACCATCTCAAAATGAAGCCACAAGTGTTGCACTGATAACCCCATATGTTTCTACATCCACCAAATCACATAAACTTATACTCAACTAGCAGAGAAAATCTGGCCAGTTAATTAAAGAGCTCAATTTCATTCCTCCCCATCCACAACCTTATCCCTCAGAGATCATGACCAACATTCAATTCTGCTAGCTGTGCTCATAAGGAATATATTCTCTAATCATTTTTTGGCCCAACAAAAGATTTGAGGTTCTATTTGGCCTCCTCTTTCTTCATGATTCGAAAGAATTTCTAGATAGAGTCATGCCGTTGTCTTATTGGTGATGTGTTAGTGACAAATATGAGTGCTATTCTGAAAATATTGCAAAAAATATAATTTTTTTTATTTCAGTCACCTTTTTTAAATATCTAAAATATCATGATATTATCACTAATATGGAGAAATTATCATGCAAGTATTGTTAAAGGACGAAATTCAAGTTCTATAGCCTCAGAGTTTTATGATCAGCGCAATCAGGTCTTCGTGTCGGGTGCAGTTTCTTCAGGTTATAAATCTAAAAAAAAAAACTTCAAGTGATCCGAGTCTGGATTCGTTTTCCAAGAAGAGTCTAGAAGAGTTGAGAACTAAGGTTGCTCAAGGAACTCTTGTGAAAGATCAACCTAAACGTGGTGACCTTGAAAAAGTTTCTTAAAGAGAGTGCTTGTAAAAAGAAAAGCTCATTAGAAGAGTTTCCTAATAAGAGTGGGTTTCCAAAGAGAATATATATGAAGTTGTCATCAAGAGAGAGACTTTCTCTGCAAGTTTGTAATCAAACGTTTCCATCTATCAATAAAGTGACCTCTCTCCGGTTGAATGTGAGAGAGTTTTAGATCCTTGAAGGATCGAACCACGTTAAAATTCGTGGGTGTTTCCTTGTGTGTGTTTTGAGAAAATGCTGAAATTTGTGAATTTTAAATATCATGATCCTGTCAAGTTTTTTTGCATTTATATCTGCAATATCTCAAGGAGAAACAATCTATTTTATTTTTATATCATTCAATTTTTGCATTTCTATTTTCAATTTTAAATTATTTAATTTTTGTCAAAATATGAGAAAATTTAGAAAGAAAAAAAAAAAACAACTCTCACAAAAGTTTTGTGCTATTATTTTGCCATTCAAAATTTTTATCACTATGGCTGTCACTAGAATGCATATGTAGCTCGTTGGGCTACCCAACTAGTCCTCTAGTTTCTACAAATTTTTTTATAACACCAAGAAACTGGAGCCATGATCAGGTGCCATCACATGGCACACTTTGAAGTGTGCCGCTGTACCTGATGCCCTCCATCTTTGGATGACAGTCTGTCAGTTGTAGGGCCCAAAAGCCGATGAAGGGCAGTCGGGTGCACAGTCAAACTCAAACTGGAGACCTAATCTCACTGAACTTAGCCTGTTGCGCTCACGGTCGCCGTCTCTGTAGCGTAAAACTCTGTGGGTGCATGCATGCACCCCTTACCTTCAAAGACTCATCTAGCTTTGACTTGCACCAGGGAGTGATGCTGCATGATTTGAACTTAGAGTGCTTATCTAGCGGCCTAGACCAAACTCCTTTAGTGTCTCTAGCTTCTACAAATGACCCTTCAAGTTTTTTATGGCCACTTAACTGGAGTGATCCTCATGTATTGGTGGTAGTAGCTTCATATTCTAAAGTGGGAAATGTTCCTTTCAAGCATTCTTGTGTACTTCAGTTAAAAAAGAGAGAGTAGAGAATCATGCTTGATTTTGACAAAAAGTTGGGATCCCAATCTTTTTCACAATCCAGCCATGGTAGGACTTCCATGTTTGCTAGCCCCCTCTCTTTTCATGCTTTATGGATTCATTATTCCATGCAAAAATGTCCACCAACTCATTCATAAGTCAATGCAACCGAGCAAAGATTTGCATTCCAGAAGATTATGTCTGTCTTTGCTGTGAAAAAGAGTGAAAGGCTTGTTTACGAATAAGCTTCTTGGCTCAAAAAGATGCCTCATATTAAGCTGTCCAACCTAGTGCCCATTGCTCCAAATTGACCTCACTCTCAATGTTAGAATCTGTAAAAGATGGAGCAAGTTGGTGATCGATTGCTTTCATTATTAGGTGCTTCACTGCAAAGTTGTACAATCTTGAATTTTAAATAGTTTTTTTATTATCGGTTATTGTGCATAAAGGAAATATGGTGTCAGAGGATCTATGTTGATCCTGGCTTTCCACCTGAGTATGAATAAATGGTGCAGGTGAGAATTTAGACTAATACTAACAATTGTTTGGACAGTTATGACTGAATGTAGAATGGATTCTATCATATGTCAGATAGTGGGATCCATTCTCTGCACCAACATCTCTCAAATAGTTTTTTTTATATAGAAACGGAGATATCACCCTAGAGGGGTGTAAACCCGAGCCCACCCCTTGACTCCCGGCTTTGGCTTACGCAAGGAGATTAACTCCCTACGTACAGGAATCGAACCCTAATTGCCCATCTAACAGCCGAGGCTCATTCCAACTACAATAACCCTAATGGTTAAAAAAAGAAAAGTTACAAGTTCATTAATTTGTGAATGATGAGATTGAATGTGCATGCGTGTTTGATTGATGTTTGTTTCTGTGTTGGGTGTCAACGGGCCTAGTTAACCAAACCAACCCTTATAGGGTCCGGGTATGGTGATAAATAACAAGACCTTGGTACGGACCCAAAAGTCCAATTAATACATGGACCTGGGTATAGTTTGTGAAATTTTGTGCCAGACTTTGACCCGTCCCAACTTCTGATTAAGACCTGCAATTTTTCAATGTAAAAATGACAAAAAATATGGTTTTACCGAGTGTGATCGAGGTTTGGTTAATGTAATTCTTATCGGGTCCAGGTAGGGTTTTTTTTATAATGAATCCGATTAGATTCGGGTCCGGACCCAATATCATATCCAAAAAATTGTTCCAAGTCTGGTTTCACCTGAGTCCGAAGCAAACCCGACCTGTTGACACCCTATGTCTGTGAAAAATCATCGAGGCAAGCAAAGGCCTAAAGATGATTTTTCCTTGCTTAATACTGATGTGCTAATTGATAGGATGGCAAATACTTTGTTTTGTTGCTTTCATTGATGGATGGCAGAGTAAGGTGGCCGAAGGAGATCAACCGATGGCAAAAGCTATTCTCATTGGCTCTAATTTGAATCTTTGCATTGGGATGGATTGGCAACAACCACTGCTCCCAAAGAGCAAAGAGCATGAGAACACTGGGGGAAACCGCAAAGTGCCTTCAATTTGAGCCTCCAAAACTGGGCTAGAGAGTTGGAGAAACAGCAATGGAACTCCAATTCAAAGTCCCCAAACAGAGGCTGTTGCATGGCACCCATTATCTCAAACTTGTTTTTTTTTTGTTTCATTGTTCCTGGAATTCATTTCCATTATAGTATAAGGGTGTGTTTGAATCCCTCATCGTAGTGACAAATCTCGCGAGATTTATGAAAATATCACGAAAATAGCGCAAGAAATTACCTGAAAGTTAAAACAGTAATTTTTTGTGAGTTTTCCGTCAAAAACATAAATATCGTGTTTTAAACATGATATTTGTGTTTTTATCAGCTATCTATCATGAAAAACTGTGGTATTATTTTTAAATATTTTTTATTTATATTTTCTTATAAATTTAATTTTTATATTTTTAATTTATTTTTTACTGTTGAAATTTTGTCAAAAAATGTGAGATTTAAAAAAAAAAATCAAATTCCAAGGAATTTTTGGCTGCCAATATTTTTGTCCTTTTTTAAACTTTTGTCACCATGTCCCTAATATCTCAAACCTGAGGAAAATCCAAGGATCCGATAACAGACCCTTCCCCATCTGTTCACAAATATACAAATCTCTCTCATTCCCTTTATATGGGAGATCTCAGCCCGTTGATATCAGATCCAATGTTTGAGAAGCCTTGGATCTTGGCATGGGGCACATGCCACCTCAGATCCATAGATCCGAGATTCGAAGCTCTCAAACACCCCTTAATTGGTTAGTGCTTCTTACAAAAATCAAATGGGAGTGAATGTCTGCTCAACTTCATATCTTCACCAACTCCATGTTATATTTGGTGTATAAAGCCCAAAAGATGTAGATATCTCTTTTTGTGACACCCCTAGTCCTAGATTGGGAGTTGAATATGACAACTCATCATGTGGCCAAGAGCCATTAGATATGCAAGATTGCTTGTAGGGCTTGTTCTATGTAATTCAGTACTTGACTCCTCTCTCTCTCAAAAAAAAAAAAATCAATAAACTTAATGGATTCAGCAGAAAGAATGGAGAGATGGAAGCTTTGATTTTGAAGTTTCCTGGTGGGATCCTATCTTCTTATTTAAACACACAATCGAACTGTATCCAAGCAAGCTTATGTAAGTAGTGCATTTTATGCTGCCAGGACATTGACTGTAATTACGGCAGATAGAGCCATAGGTCTTTGTTCTTGGAGGTGGTTTCTTCGTGTAAATATAAAAAATTAAACTATTTCAAATTGATAGGAAGTTTGATGGAACTAGCAATTATTCTTTTTTATTACTTTGAAAGTTGCATAGAATATAGAAATCAGACTATAATAGTTTATTTGGTAACCAATGGTTCTTCTTGCATAGTAGGCAATCTGAAGGGGGATATTAAATTTTTTTTTTTAATAAGTGATTCGCCACTTTTGTTCTAGAAGCCAATAGGAACGTTGAAAAAACTTCAGTGGCTAATATTATTGGACCATATTTTAAAGCCTTGGTGACCATAGTTAAGGTCCAGTTAACTTTTTATTTAATTTAAATTATACTTGAAACCTGCAGGACTGTGAGACACTATCAATTGTTATTTAATATCAAACACCAACTTATTGACTTTTTTTTTTTTTTATATTTACACTTATAAGAAACCGCGTAGAACTCCGTGGGCTTACCAACTTATTGACTTTCTTATTTTGATTTGCTTCATATTGCATCTCCTGAAATTCTACTTAATTGGCTCTGCATTTGAATGTGATAATTAATAGCTTTTTTTCTACAGCATTGCTGATCAAGAACCTACTAAGCAAAGTGTGATCCAATAAAAGGCTAAAACAAAGAACCCTAGTAGTTGGTGATTCATCACTCACAACTATATGACAACCAAATAAGCAATAAATAAGTAGGGTTGTTTCTGTTTCTGTTTCTGTAAGAGGGGTTCTCTAATTAATAAAATATGGAACGCCCAAGCAACACGCATGGGAAGCACATGGAGAAGGGGGTAGGTCAACCATTATCCATTGAATAATACCATCCGCTGGTCTGGTAGGAGCAGCTAGTGCACGTCACCTTGTGTTGCGAGGTTGCAGCTTCAAAACCCAATGGTGTAGTTGTATAACTGGCAAGGGTCTGCCCAACCCCAGCTTGCCTATGGGAAAAAAAATACTAAGGACTGACCTATGACACCTTGAGGTACACATATACCTCAAGGGTTAATTAGTATGCGTGGTTTTGGAAGCATGAATGAATGTCACCAAACTGAAGGGACGTCACAAAAGTTCGAAACCCGCGGGTGAACGCGCTTCTTGCGGTAGAGACCAAAGATGAGTATACTTCATCAGAGACTTGGGGTTTTTACCCAATGAGCTCACGAGTGAGTGAGGTTGATTGAAGCAGTGATCTACTAAACCCACAGATGGATATCAAAACTAGGCAAATTATGGACCTTAACACATGATCAGAATGTGTAGTCGGACCATATCTGAATTTGTGTGACTGGACTTTTCTCGGATTCATATAAAAAACATTTGGTTGCTGGGGATGTCAATGGGTCGGATTTTGGATGAATATTCGATGGGACCCAAATCCGTTTAGTCAGATTTGGAAAAGCAAGTAGCATCCCATTACAATAGTCAGATCTGGATTCAGTATGCAGTCTTATGTTCGAATCTGAATCCAATTCTGCCAGATAATCGAAGTCTGATTACATATGAAAGTATACCCAGTTATCTAGTTCTGGCCCACTTCCAGTATTATTTTTTTTTTCTCTCCGACTCCAAATCCGATTATCAACCATCCGATCAGGTCAGGTTCAACAATTCTTAGAATTGAATCAAATAATCCTACCCATTCATTGAACAAGATTAATATGCATATAACTTTTAATCCAGATTCAACACTACCTCGATGGATCTCATTCAGATCTAGATCCTAATATGGATTTATTGCCTGAAAATTCAGACACAGGTTTAGATCAACCGCGCATGACTGATCCATTTGCACATGTTCCAGTACGTGCCATATGTTTAGAAGCATAGCATGCTTTTACACTAGGATCAAAGCAGCATCTATTGGCAAACATAAATGGATCACTTATAACAGGGTCTGGGGAAAGGTCCAACATCCATTTGCGGCTAGGGATGCAAATGGTTCAGATTCGGAACAGCTAAATACATGGGGAATGCAAACGGATTCAGAACTGGAACAGCTAAATACAAGGGGTGTCAGATCTGGAACAGCCAAAATTTGCAAAGCCTCCATCCTGGATCAGACCCATTTGCACCCAAGTGTTGGACTGGCATGTGATCAGGTGTGCCTCACCCTGGCCGGGGTCCAACATGGTTGGATCCACACAAAATTTGATCTGGATGAGACTCGATCCCAATGTTGTCAATATCGGCATCAGCCCTGTATCGTTTAGCCAACACTTAAATGGGCTGATACCGATACTCAAGTGAATCGTTCTGAATCGGCCAAAAAACAATTAAAGAATATTACATGTCAATCAGAACGTGACACATGTTAAAGTCATTAAAATAATATAAAAAATAATTTTAAGTATTTTTACAATTATTAAAAAATAGCTGATTCAGGGGACAAGCGTATCAATTTTCTGCCTATATGATACGTATCGGATGATACAGGCCGATACTGACAACATTGTTCGATCCAATTCACACGAACCAACATGGTGCATAAGTTGGGACGGGTACTGGTCAGACCCGACCCGCTGAATATGGGGAGATTTTTTTTTTTTAATTGTGAGGCTATATAAAAGTTGATTGTATACCAACGTTATTACTACAGCATTATTGGCAGTGTCACAGATCTTGGAATTAGGTTTTTCTTGGTGGGGAAAATCTTGGAAAAATTAAAGATTTTTTTTTTTTGGAAAAATCATGAAAAAATATCAGCGTACGTAAAATCTGGAAATGTATAAATATATATATATATATATATATATATATTAAAACTATAAAAACTTTTAAAAGTTCTAGTAATTAAAAATATGCAATACTTTGAAAACAATGCAATTTAGAATTCTATCATTGAATGGTGAACCCACCGAAAGGCACTTGGTTGTCAGTGTCTAATGAATGGAATGGAGGTGAACGTTAGCATGTCCCATCAATTAAGGAATTGACCCAACACATCTATTCTTCCCACAATAAAGCTGCCATCAAAGCAAGGGAACTTATGGGCTGACCCTATTGTGTGCAATCTACTGGATCCGGTACTTCGGGTTGGATCTAAGGATTGGATTTGACAAGACATCCAACATAGACCTGGATTTTACAAACCTTACATGAAAAATCGGCTGATTCGTTTTGTTTGATCAAAATCGTTTTGATAAGGGCCCATTCAACACTTAGCCGGGTTTTAGTGCGGGTTTGAGGAGAAGGTGCTGACTCCTTTGTCTCAAGTTCAACTCCCACTGGGTGTGGAGTGACTTTAACGGGTGAGCTCCTTAAAGGCTAAGTGTATGTGACCCTACCCTGTGTGTACCTCGTGAAGAAGCGGGCTCATTAAGTGGCCTGATTCTTGGCGTGTGGGTTCCTCGTCATAAAAGAATTAATAATAGTTTTTTAATATTTTTATTTAATGATTTTGTATATTAGAAAAGTAATCTGATTCAGCTCGATTTGGTTAGAGTATGAATTGGTTGATTCTCTGGATCCATTAAAGTCTGAAGCCTATACCAACAACCTTAGTTTGAGCATGTTTCAAACACGATCTCTCTCTCTCTCTCTCTCAGATTGGCTATACTCGACTGTATTGTACTCTAGCTCTCTAGTATAATAAATCAAGCCTTATATGGATATGATCAACATGGATTGTTTAGTCAGAAGCATGTTTTAGATTGTCTTCAAAACTTTGTTTAAGCAGATATTTTAAGAGATTCAAACATCAACGAGCTAAAAACCTTTAGAATTTCATGATTGAAAAAGTTGCACCCATCAGTTTCTTCTGCTAGAGTGCAGGGCTCTATACGGTCTGAGCTCGCACCTATGATGTCCACTTCAATTGCTCTCTCTCTCTCTCTCTCTCTCTCTCTATATATATATATATATATATATATATATATATATATATATATATATATATATATATATATATATATATATATTGTGGCTGTTTTGCTCTTATGTTTCTCTTTTGTCTCTCCCATCCAATATTCTGTTGGATGTATTTTGGTAATGTTGAATGGTGAATGTTCTCTCTCTCTCTCTCTCTCTCTCTCTCTCTCTCTCTCTCTCTCTCTCTCTCTCTACTTCCCTGAAAACCCTGAACCCCGACGCCGCTGCCTACCCCTTCTCGCCAGAGCTCCCTGACCCCTCGCTGGGATCTCTGCTCGTCGGAGGCCTGTCCCCCTCAGAACCGTATAAGGCCCCCATCAAGAGGAAATCGACGGTGACTCAAGGGCTAGCTCCCGGCAGTGGCCAGAGATTTGAGAAAAACAACTTGGAAAGCTCCCTTCTCTCGCTGTAGGCTGTCATTGGCATGTTTTCATCGTGGTGCTTCAGTTCGGTAAACCCCTCGATCAAAAATGGCATCTATATCCTCTTGGTCGAGCACCATTAAGCTGATGGGGATGCTTTTTCAAGGGAGCTCCCGATGATTGGTTTCCGAGCAAGTTCTGAGCACCAGAGATCATCTGAACCCATCACTTCCTTTTTCTGTTGATATCGCCCCCCTTCTCTCCTGTCATGCGGTCCATCCCCCACCATCCTCTGCATTCCACTATCGTTTTCCAGCATTGATGACCAACTCGAAGCCTGAAGTAGGATTTCTTCTTCTGGTTAGGGAACCAACCTCCGCCCCCCATTAGACGGTCATTCACCCTCTTCCCCTCTGGTTCGACCGACGATCGGTCCGTCTTGCCGTCCGGCATCTCTTTCTCTCTATCGGCCTTCTCTCAAAACCCCAAATCCATTCTTCTTTTCATTCCCAGTCTGTGCAGTCTTTGTCGGTTGCTCTACGTCGGACGCTATGCGGTTTATGACAATGAAGGGGCCCTTCAGTTCATCGGGATATCCAGGAACATCTCCGCCAGCAGCTCAGCTCACCTAAAATATGTTCCTCACCTTTGTGGTTCACCTCTGTGGAAGTCGTTGGCAATCTGACTGCAAGACTGCAACAGCCAGGCTTCAGTTACTGGCTTCCGACGGTAGTCTCGGTCGATGTCTGACGAAGGCATCGAAGTCAGCATTTCCAGCGGCAGGCTCGAACGTAGTTTGCCCTAGCTTGTGCTGCGTTCGTTGGCCGTGACGATCACCGTCGGAGTCCCCGACCCTTGCAGGTGTGCCTCTATCTAGTATATTTCTTTTTTCAGAGTTTTGTTGGCTCCTTCATCGGTGCCTTTCATCGTTTGGTTATGCGCCCCTCGTCTAGCCATTTTTGGGGGCTTGCTCCCAATCTCCCGTTGAAGGTCAACCTGCGAGCCCTACATTTCATCAAGGAAACTGTGAATGACTGGGGTGTAGCCTTTGTGCTTCGCCGATGGGGATTGGATGTTGTCTTGCCTTTCAGACTCAATCGTTGGTTCTTCTCTAAGCTTTCGGAGTCCCTCCGTTCATGCCTAGATGTGGGCTCTCTTCGTATTTCGGACATTAGGTTTTTCCTGCGAGCTATTAGACGAGAGCCTCTCGAAGTGTGCTCTGTTAAGGCTTTGCTTGTTTCTCCTTTCTTCATTCATGAGCTTCCAGAATGGGTTGCTGATCGAGGATGGCAGCAGGTCCCATCTACTTGGCAAAGCTCCTTCCATGTTGTTCGCTATAGATCTCAGTTGAGTCATGCCAGGCCGGGGATTGGTGGTGTGCTAATTGTTTTTCTCTGAACTTCTACAAACGCTGTGATCGTCATAAGTGCAGCTTATCTTTTCTCTCTCGTCGGCACCCAGTCTGGAAGCGAAGACGATCTAAACCCTCACATTCCCATTTATTGAGGCTGAATCTAGTCTCTAAAGATTTTTCTGGGTTGGAGCGTCATCCTGCAAGTCGGAATCCTGAACAGCCTCCCTAGAAATTATCCTTCTCGCCATGGGTGCATATTGGCAATCTTCATAACCCGACGAATTCTTTCAATGCTGTCAAGATTGGGTCTATTTGGGTCCCGGTCTAACCGCATCACTTTGGGCTTTCTTTTCCGTCTATTGCTCCAGTTATGTTAGCCTTATCGCCAGCATTTGATGGGATCTCCCAACCGTTGCAAGTTCTGCCAGGGGTGGGCCCCAAAAAATTTGGTTTTGCCATCAATGCTTACTCTCCTAGAGATTTGCCGCTCACTATTTCTAATGCATGGAGCTCGACGTCTGATTCTTTTTGCGCTAATTCTCGTGGCGGACTGGTGGGGCGGTTGGGTAGGCATGCTCGTGGGAAGCAGAATTTTTTTTTTGACATCCTCGCCATCGCAAGTTCTGTCAAGGGTGGGCCCACAAAAATTTCACCATGATAGCAATGCTTTCTCTAATGGAGTTCAGTCGTTAACTATTTGTCAAGCTCAGAGACTGGTATCTGCTTTTGTTTATACCAATTCCCATTTCAACTTGGAGGCGCGGTTGGGCAGGCTTGCGCGTGATGGACAAAGGACGAATCTGCAATCACCCCTTATTATTTTTTCCTCCAGACGCTCTGACTATCTGGTTATCAATCTTATTGCGTTTAATGATAGAGCCAACCTGGCAATCAGATACATGGTGCTTGACTCCTCGGTTCCAGGTCCTCTCCCTGTATTGCATTATGTCTCTTAGGTTTTTTATTCTACCAAATCTTTTGGTCTTCCGCCAAACGGGGTCTCATCCAGTAGTCTAGCACAGGGTCAGGGTAGCCACCTGCTTATGTCTTTGCTTCAGCAGCATCCTAGTCCACAACCCCTGGGTGTCACAGTTGTCAATGCAGCTAAGTTACTGGATATTTCTCTCTCCCCTTCACAGCTACAAGCTATAGCTGTTGATATGGATTCTACGATTTCAGTTATTTCTGCGATTATTGGGGACCCTCTCTGCCACTCCGGTGGAGCAGGCTGTGAGCAGTTGGGCATTTTTGATGGTCACTTGAGGCCGTCTGTCAGTGCTGGTGGTCAGCGAAGAAGAAGGAGGCCTTCGTCAATTGTTTCGGCTACCAATGCTAGGTCCCTAAGAAGGTCATCTTGGTGCCACCAACTCTGGGTTTTTCCAGATTTTGTTCCATGAAGACTGTTTGTTGGAATGTTAGGGGCTTAAATTGTCCCACTAAACGGTTGTTTCTGGCTAATTGGGTTAGGGAGCAAAAGTCTGACCTTCTTGCTTTATGTGAAACTAAAATGGAGGTCATCCCGCTCGTGGTCATCTCTAGCATCTGGCAGAGAGCTGACTATTTCTTTAAGCCAGCGATAAATCATGCAGGAGGTATCTTTATCTTGGGAAAGCAGTCATTAAATTTATCTCAACTAGATGTATGTCTTTTCTCTCTGTCTGTTGCTTTCAATTTGCAAGCATTTGATAGAAGGGTAGTGGTTTCTGTTGTTTATGGCCATAATCTCGCCGCCATGAGGCCCACTTTTTGGGATGATTTGGATAGGGTAGTCGTTTTCAGCACCAATTGTCACCTTCTAATGGGGGATTTCAATTGTTTGTTATCTATCCATGACTCTAATAACCTCGTAATTCCTAACCCTCTATGCGAGGTTTTCAAGACTTTGTTCATCGACATTTTCTCTACCCTATTCCTTTAACCGGGAAGCGCTTCTCTTGGTCAAATAGGCGGTCTTGTCTGTGCTGTAGGGTCCTTGATAGGGTCTTTGTCACCCCTAATTTATTGGACCTCATTCTTGATGTTAAGTGTGTGTTGTTTGCTTCATCTATCTCAGATCATGGGCAGATCATCACTCATTGAGGGAATGGCTTTCAACCCACCAGGAGCTTTGCGTTTAAAGAATGGTGGCTTCAGGAGCCGGATTTTCTCTCAGTTATTGCTAATTCTTGGAACAAACCTGTTGATGAGCATTGGGCCGCACTCCGGGTTCAAAATAAGCTTTCTCGTCTAGTTAAGGATATCAAAGCTTGGCTTCATAGTCGTAAGGTGAAGAAATTTCAGCAAATGATAACATGAGATCAAGAGATTTCTGCGTTGTATCAGTCTATGTCTTCTCTTGACTCTCTATCAGATTTGCAACTTCTCAGTCTCCAGACCAGGTCCTTAGAATTAACTATGCTCTTGAAAAGCTGACGGGTCAAAGAGGAAATTCGTTGGAAGCAATGGTCCAGGGTGAAATGGCTTGCGGTTGGTGATGACAACACTAAATTTTTTCACTCATATGCTTCACATTGTCATAAGAGGAAGGTTGTTCCTTCTATCTCCATTGAGGGTGTTTCTTATCTCAATCAACACGTTAATCCGGCAGTCTCGCTATACTTTAAGGACTTATATTCTATTTCGTTAACTGCAGAGAGTGTCTTTGGTAATATCCTAGTTGAGTCAATTCAGCTTGAGCAAGCCAGATCTATGCAAAGGAGGTTCTCTGACGATGAGATTTTTAGGGCCATTAAGGATCTGTCGGGTTGGAAAGCGTCTGGCATTGACGAGTTTCATGTCGACTTTTTTAGAATCTTTTGGGACTATGTTAAATCAGACGTGGTGAGCATGTTTGATGAGTTTCATCGTAACTCCAGACTGCCTTATCATTTTCATGTTGCTATTATTTCGCTCATTCCGAAAGATGATGAGGCCACTGCTATTTCACGATTCCGCCCAATCTCAGTTATGAGTGCTCTCTATCGAATGTTTGCCAAGGTTTTGGCGAATAAGCTGAAATCGATGACTAACCAGATTTTTTCAGACTATCAGTTCACCTTTATCCGTAATAAGAGGGTCCAACACTCGTTCATCATGGCATCCGAGGTTGTTCATTCCTTGCAGCATAGCAGTCAACCTTACTTTTTCCTTAAATTAGACTTTCATAATGCTTTTGACTCTGTTCATTGGCCATTTTTATTTCAAATGTTAGCAAATTTTGGTATTGGTCGTCGTTTTTCTGGTTGGGTGAGGGAGCTGGTCTCAAATGCCCAGGCCATGTTAAATATCAATGGTGTTAGAGGAGACCGGTTCAAGCTGGGGCGGGGTTTGCGGCAAGGGTGGCCCCTATCGCCTTTGTTGTTTAATGCAGTTACTGAGGGTCTTATGGTCTTGCTTAAGCGGGCTGCTGTATTGGGTTTCATTGATCCTTTGCAGGTTTCCGACTTCCCGGGTCATATTCTTACTTATGCTGATGATATGATCATTTTTTGTCGTGCAAATGTTCAACAAATGCTTAGGTTCAAGCTTATCATTCAGTTCTTTCTCTCCCTATCCGGGCTTTCTCTAAATGAGACCAAATGCTCTATTACCATGTTCAATGTTAATGTCAATATGCTTGCAGCTGGAAAGAGAATTTTTAATTGCACTATTTCTGACTTGCCTATTTTGTACCTGAGCTTGCCGTTATAAGTGAAGCACCTCTCTTCTGCTGCTTGGGCTCCGACGCTTTAAAAAGTGAAGCGCAAATTGCTTTCGTGGCAGTCGTCTTATCTCTCCATCGTTGGCCGTCTAACCTTAGTCAGACATGTTCTTTCAACTATTCCAGAATTTTTCATGTCTATGTTTGTGATGCCTATGAGAGTAGAAAAGTAGCTGACGCGCTTGCTGACAGGTTTTCTATGGTCTGGGTGTCAACTCAAGGGTAAGCGTCACTTGATTGGTTGGCGTTCGGTGGTCTTACCTCGACGTATGACTT